>NW_028122324.1:0-70776 GCF_965194805.1 Balaenoptera borealis
ACTTATTTCACTTAGAATCGTCGTACCTAAATCCACTCATCATGCTGCTCCTAGCCTTATGACGTTGATTTCATGGCTGAGTGATATTCCATTGTACATAAGGACCACAACTTCTTTATCCATTCTTCTCTTTCCTGGGATGTTTCAGGTGTAACGAAGTGGAGGTTCTTGTCAACAGAGCAGCCCTAAACTTTGGGGTGCCTGTGTCTTGCTGATTTTTAGTTTTCCCAATTTATACGCCCATGAGTGGAAGTGCCCTATGCTCTCTAAGCTGAGTTTTTTAGATGTTTCAGGACACACCGTACACTTCTCCAGAGTGGCTGTTGGCAATTTACAGCCCGCCCATCAGCGTAGCAAGGCTCCCATTTCTCCATGGCCTGTCCTGCATTTCTGGTTTTGACACTTTATTCAGCATGGCCCTTTTGACCGATGGGAAGCGAGACTTCTTTGTAGCGCTGATTTGCCTTTCCAGGTTGCTTGGTTGGCCAAAAAGGGCGTATGCGTTTTTTCCTGAATATATTCAGGAAAAAACGCATACGCCCTTTTTGGCCAAGGGCATCATTGTCGAGGTTTTGCCGCTTTTCCTGTGCTTTAAAGGCGATTCGAATCTACCTCCTGAAATCGGTTTCCTGCAATTCTGCCTTGCTTTCAAATCCTCTTCGTAGCCTTCCCTCCATATATTTGTGGACGAGAGTTATCATTTCTAACTCTGCAGGTTTGTGAATTGCAGTGCCCCTGAGCTCCATTTTTCAACTCGCTTTCTTGGGAGCTGGCCGCAAAAGCGCAGGATTGCTTCAGGCCCTATTCTGGCTCCGGGCGGCAGGCTGAGCCTGTGGTTAATTCTGCTTCCTGATGGGAAAATAGAGTGACCTCTGCCTGTCCCAACACCTAGAGCTAGTCTCTCATTGGTTCCCCCTCTTCCCGTTCATCCTCAGGACAAATTGCAACGTGTACGGAACAGGAGGTTAAAGGTGCTGATTCTCCAAGGAGGGAGATTGCTAGTAAAGCGGCTGGAATGGCGAACCGGAGCACAAGGAGATGAGAAATGAGGTGCGTTTTAGAAACCTTTCCCGGTCACACGGTGTACCATCTTCTGGGTTTCTCGTGCATGTTTTCGACGTAGGAAGATGCCCTTGAACCTGGAGATTTGGGACCCATGGGATGGGTACCACGCCGTATTACTTTAAAGGGTCTGCGTTAGCTCACCCAACCTCACCAAACCTCTCAGCCCCAAGAGTGTCCACCCTTATGTCTCAATCAGCTGTGGGTCTAGATATGGTCAATCCAGGTGGCATCGCAGCCCCTGAACGAATTTTGTAAGAATTTCTCTCTCTTTCACTGTCTTTGTTTCACGGGTTTTTAAAAGTAATTGATTTTTATAATAGGGTTTAGCTGCTTTGCACTGCTGTGTTTATGCCGCTTTACACCCACTTGACTCACTTACAGAGAGATATCAATACATAGGTTTTAAGATTCTTACTAGTCAGATATATTCCTGGGCGGTGAATAGGGGTTGTTGAGTCCAGTTCACTGAGCAAGGAGTAGGTCTTGTCTATTACATATTGGGTTTATGGAACGGTATCTGAGCTAATTTGAAACCCTTGTTTTATGCATCACCCCACCTCACCTTTCCCGTTAAGCAGCCATAGTGTGTTTTCTAAACGTGCGACTCTGTTCTGTTTTGTAATTCAGTTCAAGGGTAGCGGTTTTTACATTCTCTCTGTAAGTGATATCTTATGATAAGTGTCTTTTTCTGTGTGACTTATTTCACTTAGAATCGTCGTACCTAAATCCACTCATCATGCTGCTCCTAGCCTTATGACGTTGATTTCATGGCTGAGTGATATTCCATTGTACATAAGGACCACAACTTCTTTATCCATTCTTCTCTTTCCTGGGATGTTTAAGGTGTAACGAAGTGGAGGTTCTTGTCAACAGAGCAGCCCTAAACTTTGGGGTGCCTGTGTCTTGCTGATTTTTAGTTTTCCCAATTTATACGCCCATGAGTGGAAGTGCCCTATGCTCTCTAAGCTGAGTTTTTTAGATGTTTCAGGACACACCGTACACTTCTCCAGAGTGGCTGTTGGCAATTTACAGCCCGCCCATCAGCGTAGCAAGGCTCCCATTTCTCCATGGCCTGTCCTGCATTTCTGGTTTTGACACTTTATTCAGCATGGCCCTTTTGACCGATGGGAAGCGAGACTTCTTTGTAGCGCTGATTTGCCTTTCCAGGTTGCTTGGTTGGCCAAAAAGGGCGTATGCGTTTTTTCCTGAATATATTCAGGAAAAAACGCATACGCCCTTTTTGGCCAAGGGCATCATTGTCGAGGTTTTGCCGCTTTTCCTGTGCTTTAAAGGCGATTCGAATCTACCTCCTGAAATCGGTTTCCTGCAATTCTGCCTTGCTTTCAAATCCTCTTCGTAGCCTTCCCTCCATATATTTGTGGACGAGAGTTATCATTTCTAACTCTGCAGGTTTGTGAATTGCAGTGCCCCTGAGCTCCATTTTTCAACTCGCTTTCTTGGGAGCTGGCCGCAAAAGCGCAGGATTGCTTCAGGCCCTATTCTGGCTCCGGGCGGCAGGCTGAGCCTGTGGTTAATTCTTCTTCCTGATGGGAAAATAGAGTGACCTGTGCCTGTCCCAACACCTAGAGCTAGTCTCTCATTGGTTCCCCCTCTTCCCGTTCATCCTCAGGACAAATTGCAACGTGTACGGAACAGGAGGTTAAAGGTGCTGATTCTCCAAGGAGGGAGATTGCTAGTAAAGCGGCTGGAATGGCGAACCGGAGCACAAGGAGATGAGAAATGAGGTGCGTTTTAGAAACCTTTCCCGGTCACACGGTGTACCATCTTCTGGGTTGCTCGTGCATGTTTTCGACGTAGGAAGATGCCCTGGAACCTGGAGATTTGGGACCCATGGGATGGGTACCACGCCGTATTACTTTAAAGGGTCTGCGTTAGCTCACCCAACCTCACCAAACCTCTCAGCCCCAAGAGTGTCCACCCTTATGTCTCAATCAGCTGTGGGTCTAGATATGGTCAATCCAGGTGGCATCGCAGCCCCTGAACGAATTTTGTAAGAATTTCTCTCTCTTTCACTGTCTTTGTTTCACGGGTTTTTAAAAGTAATTGATTTTTATAATAGGGTTTAGCTGCTTTGCACTGCTGTGTTTATGCCACTTTACACCCACTTGACTCACTTACAGAGAGATATCAATACATAGGTTTTAAGATTCTTACTAGTCAGATATATTCTTGGGCGGTGAATAGGGGTTGTTGAGTCCAGTTCACTGAGCAAGGAGTAGGTCTTGTCTATTACATATTGGGTTTATGGAACGGTATCTGAGCTAATTTGAAACCCTTGTTTTATGCATCACCCCACCTCACCTTTCCCGTTAAGCAGCCATAGTGTGTTTTCTAAACGTGCGACTCTGTTCTGTGTTGTAATTCAGTTCAAGGGTAGCGGTTTTTACATTCCCTCTGTAAGTGATATCTTATGATAAGTGTCTTTTTCTGTGTGACTTATTTCACTTAGAATCGTCGTACCTAAATCCACTCATCATGCTGCTCCTAGCCTTATGACGTTGATTTCATGGCTGAGTGATATTCCATTGTACATAAGGACCACAACTTCTTTATCCATTCTTCTCTTTCCTGGGATGTTTCAGGTGTAACGAAGTGGAGGTTCTTGTCAACAGAGCAGCCCTAAACTTTGGGGTGCCTGTGTCTTGCTGATTTTTAGTTTTCCCAATTTATACGCCCATGAGTGGAAGTGCCCTATGCTCTCTAAGCTGAGTTTTTTAGATGTTTCAGGACACACCGTACACTTCTCCAGAGTGGCTGTTGGCAATTTACAGCCCGCCCATCAGCGTAGCAAGGCTCCCATTTCTCCATGGCCTGTCCTGCATTTCTGGTTTTGACACTTTATTCAGCATGGCCCTTTTGACCGATGGGAAGCGAGACTTCTTTGTAGCGCTGATTTGCCTTTCCAGGTTGCTTGGTTGGCCAAAAAGGGCGTATGCGTTTTTTCCTGAATATATTCAGGAAAAAACGCATACGCCCTTTTTGGCCAAGGGCATCATTGTCGAGGTTTTGCCGCTTTTCCTGTGCTTTAAAGGCGATTCGAATCTACCTCCTGAAATCGGTTTCCTGCAATTCTGCCTTGCTTTCAAATCCTCTTCGTAGCCTTCCCTCCATATATTTGTGGACGAGAGTTATCATTTCTAACTCTGCAGGTTTGTGAATTGCAGTGCCCCTGAGCTCCATTTTTCAACTCGCTTTCTTGGGAGCTGGCCGCAAAAGCGCAGGATTGCTTCAGGCCCTATTCTGGCTCTGGGCGGCAGGCTGAGCCTGTGGTTAATTCTGCTTCCTGATGGGAAAATAGAGTGACCTCTGCCTGTCCCAACACCTAGAGCTAGTCTCTCATTGGTTCCCCCTCTTCCCGTTCATCCTCAGGACAAATTGCAACGTGTACGGAACAGGAGGTTAAAGGTGCTGATTCTCCAAGGAGGGAGATTGCTAGTAAAGCGGCTGGAATGGCGAACCGGAGCACAAGGAGATGAGAAATGAGGTGCGTTTTAGAAACCTTTCCCGGTCACACGGTGTACCATCTTCTGGGTTTCTCGTGCATGTTTTCGACGTAGGAAGATGCCCTGGAACCTGGAGATTTGGGACCCATGGGATGGGTACCACGCCGTATTACTTTACAGGGTCTGCGTTAGCTCACCCAACCTCACCAAACCTCTCAGCCCCAAGAGTGTCCACCCTTATGTCTCAATCAGCTGTGGGTCTAGATATGGTCAATCCAGGTGGCATCGCAGCCCCTGAACGAATTTTGTAAGAATTTCTCTCTCTTTCACTGTCTTTGTTTCACGGGTTTTTAAAAGTAATTGATTTTTATAATAGGGTTTAGCTGCTTTGCACTGCTGTGTTTATGCCGCTTTACACCCACTTGACTCACTTACAGAGAGATATCAATACATAGGTTTTAAGATTCTTACTAGTCAGATATATTCCTGGGCGGTGAATAGGGGTTGTTGAGTCCAGTTCACTGAGCAAGGAGTAGGTCTTGTCTATTACATATTGGGTTTATGGAACGGTATCTGAGCTAATTTGAAACCCTTGTTTTATGCATCACCCCACCTCACCTTTCCCGTTAAGCAGCCATAGAGTGTTTTCTAAACGTGCGACTCTGTTCTGTTTTGTAATTCAGTTCAAGGGTAGCGGTTTTTACATTCTCTCTGTAAGTGATATCTTATGATAAGTGTCTTTTTCTGTGTGACTTATTTCACTTAGAATCGTCGTACCTAAATCCACTCATCATGCTGCTCCTAGCCTTATGACGTTGATTTCATGGCTGAGTGATATTCCATTGTACATAAGGACCACAACTTCTTTATCCATTCTTCTCTTTCCTGGGATGTTTCAGGTGTAACGAAGTGGAGGTTCTTGTCAACAGAGCAGCCCTAAACTTTGGGGTGCCTGTGTCTTGCTGATTTTTAGTTTTCCCAATTTATACGCCCATGAGTGGAAGTGCCCTATGCTCTCTAAGCTGAGTTTTTTAGATGTTTCAGGACACACCGTACACTTCTCCAGAGTGGCTGTTGGCAATTTACAGCCCGCCCATCAGCGTAGCAAGGCTCCCATTTCTCCATGGCCTGTCCTGCATTTCTGGTTTTGACACTTTATTCAGCATGGCCCTTTTGACCGATGGGAAGCGAGACTTCTTTGTAGCGCTGATTTGCCTTTCCAGGTTGCTTGGTTGGCCAAAAAGGGCGTATGCGTTTTTTCCTGAATATATTCAGGAAAAAACGCATACGCCCTTTTTGGCCAAGGGCATCATTGTCGAGGTTTTGCCGCTTTTCCTGTGCTTTAAAGGCGATTCGAATCTACCTCCTGAAATCGGTTTCCTGCAATTCTGCCTTGCTTTCAAATCCTCTTCGTAGCCTTCCCTCCATATATTTGTGGACGAGAGTTATCATTTCTAACTCTGCAGGTTTGTGAATTGCAGTGCCCCTGAGCTCCATTTTTCAACTCGCTTTCTTGGGAGCTGGCCGCAAAAGCGCAGGATTGCTTCAGGCCCTATTCTGGCTCCGGGCGGCAGGCTGAGCCTGTGGTTAATTCTGCTTCCTGATGGGAAAATAGAGTGACCTCTGCCTGTCCCAACACCTAGAGCTAGTCTCTCATTGGTTCCCCCTCTTCCCGTTCATCCTCAGGACAAATTGCAACGTGTACGGAACAGGAGGTTAAAGGTGCTGATTCTCCAAGGAGGGAGATTGCTAGTAAAGCGGCTGGAATGGCGAACCGGAGCACAAGGAGATGAGAAATGAGGTGCGTTTTAGAAACCTTTCCCGGTCACACGGTGTACCATCTTCTGGGTTTCTCGTGCATGTTTTCGACGTAGGAAGATGCCCTTGAACCTGGAGATTTGGGACCCATGGGATGGGTACCACGCCGTATTACTTTAAAGGGTCTGCGTTAGCTCACCCAACCTCACCAAACCTCTCAGCCCCAAGAGTGTCCACCCTTATGTCTCAATCAGCTGTGGGTCTAGATATGGTCAATCCAGGTGGCATCGCAGCCCCTGAACGAATTTTGTAAGAATTTCTCTCTCTTTCACTGTCTTTGTTTCACGGGTTTTTAAAAGTAATTGATTTTTATAATAGGGTTTAGCTGCTTTGCACTGCTGTGTTTATGCCGCTTTACACCCACTTGACTCACTTACAGAGAGATATCAATACATAGGTTTTAAGATTCTTACTAGTCAGATATATTCCTGGGCGGTGAATAGGGGTTGTTGAGTCCAGTTCACTGAGCAAGGAGTAGGTCTTGTCTATTACATATTGGGTTTATGGAACGGTATCTGAGCTAATTTGAAACCCTTGTTTTATGCATCACCCCACCTCACCTTTCCCGTTAAGCAGCCATAGTGTGTTTTCTAAACGTGCGACTCTGTTCTGTTTTGTAATTCAGTTCAAGGGTAGCGGTTTTTACATTCTCTCTGTAAGTGATATCTTATGATAAGTGTCTTTTTCTGTGTGACTTATTTCACTTAGAATCGTCGTACCTAAATCCACTCATCATGCTGCTCCTAGCCTTATGACGTTGATTTCATGGCTGAGTGATATTCCATTGTACATAAGGACCACAACTTCTTTATCCATTCTTCTCTTTCCTGGGATGTTTAAGGTGTAACGAAGTGGAGGTTCTTGTCAACAGAGCAGCCCTAAACTTTGGGGTGCCTGTGTCTTGCTGATTTTTAGTTTTCCCAATTTATACGCCCATGAGTGGAAGTGCCCTATGCTCTCTAAGCTGAGTTTTTTAGATGTTTCAGGACACACCGTACACTTCTCCAGAGTGGCTGTTGGCAATTTACAGCCCGCCCATCAGCGTAGCAAGGCTCCCATTTCTCCATGGCCTGTCCTGCATTTCTGGTTTTGACACTTTATTCAGCATGGCCCTTTTGACCGATGGGAAGCGAGACTTCTTTGTAGCGCTGATTTGCCTTTCCAGGTTGCTTGGTTGGCCAAAAAGGGCGTATGCGTTTTTTCCTGAATATATTCAGGAAAAAACGCATACGCCCTTTTTGGCCAAGGGCATCATTGTCGAGGTTTTGCCGCTTTTCCTGTGCTTTAAAGGCGATTCGAATCTACCTCCTGAAATCGGTTTCCTGCAATTCTGCCTTGCTTTCAAATCCTCTTCGTAGCCTTCCCTCCATATATTTGTGGACGAGAGTTATCATTTCTAACTCTGCAGGTTTGTGAATTGCAGTGCCCCTGAGCTCCATTTTTCAACTCGCTTTCTTGGGAGCTGGCCGCAAAAGCGCAGGATTGCTTCAGGCCCTATTCTGGCTCCGGGCGGCAGGCTGAGCCTGTGGTTAATTCTTCTTCCTGATGGGAAAATAGAGTGACCTGTGCCTGTCCCAACACCTAGAGCTAGTCTCTCATTGGTTCCCCCTCTTCCCGTTCATCCTCAGGACAAATTGCAACGTGTACGGAACAGGAGGTTAAAGGTGCTGATTCTCCAAGGAGGGAGATTGCTAGTAAAGCGGCTGGAATGGCGAACCGGAGCACAAGGAGATGAGAAATGAGGTGCGTTTTAGAAACCTTTCCCGGTCACACGGTGTACCATCTTCTGGGTTGCTCGTGCATGTTTTCGACGTAGGAAGATGCCCTGGAACCTGGAGATTTGGGACCCATGGGATGGGTACCACGCCGTATTACTTTAAAGGGTCTGCGTTAGCTCACCCAACCTCACCAAACCTCTCAGCCCCAAGAGTGTCCACCCTTATGTCTCAATCAGCTGTGGGTCTAGATATGGTCAATCCAGGTGGCATCGCAGCCCCTGAACGAATTTTGTAAGAATTTCTCTCTCTTTCACTGTCTTTGTTTCACGGGTTTTTAAAAGTAATTGATTTTTATAATAGGGTTTAGCTGCTTTGCACTGCTGTGTTTATGCCACTTTACACCCACTTGACTCACTTACAGAGAGATATCAATACATAGGTTTTAAGATTCTTACTAGTCAGATATATTCTTGGGCGGTGAATAGGGGTTGTTGAGTCCAGTTCACTGAGCAAGGAGTAGGTCTTGTCTATTACATATTGGGTTTATGGAACGGTATCTGAGCTAATTTGAAACCCTTGTTTTATGCATCACCCCACCTCACCTTTCCCGTTAAGCAGCCATAGTGTGTTTTCTAAACGTGCGACTCTGTTCTGTGTTGTAATTCAGTTCAAGGGTAGCGGTTTTTACATTCCCTCTGTAAGTGATATCTTATGATAAGTGTCTTTTTCTGTGTGACTTATTTCACTTAGAATCGTCGTACCTAAATCCACTCATCATGCTGCTCCTAGCCTTATGACGTTGATTTCATGGCTGAGTGATATTCCATTGTACATAAGGACCACAACTTCTTTATCCATTCTTCTCTTTCCTGGGATGTTTCAGGTGTAACGAAGTGGAGGTTCTTGTCAACAGAGCAGCCCTAAACTTTGGGGTGCCTGTGTCTTGCTGATTTTTAGTTTTCCCAATTTATACGCCCATGAGTGGAAGTGCCCTATGCTCTCTAAGCTGAGTTTTTTAGATGTTTCAGGACACACCGTACACTTCTCCAGAGTGGCTGTTGGCAATTTACAGCCCGCCCATCAGCGTAGCAAGGCTCCCATTTCTCCATGGCCTGTCCTGCATTTCTGGTTTTGACACTTTATTCAGCATGGCCCTTTTGACCGATGGGAAGCGAGACTTCTTTGTAGCGCTGATTTGCCTTTCCAGGTTGCTTGGTTGGCCAAAAAGGGCGTATGCGTTTTTTCCTGAATATATTCAGGAAAAAACGCATACGCCCTTTTTGGCCAAGGGCATCATTGTCGAGGTTTTGCCGCTTTTCCTGTGCTTTAAAGGCGATTCGAATCTACCTCCTGAAATCGGTTTCCTGCAATTCTGCCTTGCTTTCAAATCCTCTTCGTAGCCTTCCCTCCATATATTTGTGGACGAGAGTTATCATTTCTAACTCTGCAGGTTTGTGAATTGCAGTGCCCCTGAGCTCCATTTTTCAACTCGCTTTCTTGGGAGCTGGCCGCAAAAGCGCAGGATTGCTTCAGGCCCTATTCTGGCTCCGGGCGGCAGGCTGAGCCTGTGGTTAATTCTTCTTCCTGATGGGAACATAGAGTGACCTGTGCCTGTCCCAACACCTAGAGCTAGTCTCTCATTGGTTCCCCCTCTTCCCGTTCATCCTCAGGACAAATTGCAACGTGTACGGAACAGGAGGTTAAAGGTGCTGATTCTCCAAGGAGGGAGATTGCTAGTAAAGCGGCTGGAATGGCGAACCGGAGCACAAGGAGATGAGAAATGAGGTGCGTTTTAGAAACCTTTCCCGGTCACACGGTGTACCATCTTCTGGGTTGCTCGTGCATGTTTTCGACGTAGGAAGATGCCCTGGAACCTGGAGATTTGGGACCCATGGGATGGGTACCACGCCGTATTACTTTAAAGGGTCTGCGTTAGCTCACCCAACCTCACCAAACCTCTCAGCCCCAAGAGTGTCCACCCTTATGTCTCAATCAGCTGTGGGTCTAGATATGGTCAATCCAGGTGGCATCGCAGCCCCTGAACGAATTTTGTAAGAATTTCTCTCTCTTTCACTGTCTTTGTTTCACGGGTTTTTAAAAGTAATTGATTTTTATAATAGGGTTTAGCTGCTTTGCACTGCTGTGTTTATGCCACTTTACACCCACTTGACTCACTTACAGAGAGATATCAATACATAGGTTTTAAGATTCTTACTAGTCAGATATATTCTTGGGCGGTGAATAGGGGTTGTTGAGTCCAGTTCACTGAGCAAGGAGTAGGTCTTGTCTATTACATATTGGGTTTATGGAACGGTATCTGAGCTAATTTGAAACCCTTGTTTTATGCATCACCCCACCTCACCTTTCCCGTTAAGCAGCCATAGTGTGTTTTCTAAACGTGCGACTCTGTTCTGTTTTGTAATTCAGTTCAAGGGTAGCGGTTTTTACATTCCCTCTGTAAGTGATATCTTATGATAAGTGTCTTTTTCTGTGTGACTTATTTCACTTAGAATCGTCGTACCTAAATCCACTCATCATGCTGCTCCTAGCCTTATGACGTTGATTTCATGGCTGAGTGATATTCCATTGTACATAAGGACCACAACTTCTTTATCCATTCTTCTCTTTCCTGGGATGTTTAAGGTGTAACGAAGTGGAGGTTCTTGTCAACAGAGCAGCCCTAAACTTTGGGGTGCCTGTGTCTTGCTGATTTTTAGTTTTCCCAATTTATACGCCCATGAGTGGAAGTGCCCTATGCTCTCTAAGCTGAGTTTTTTAGATGTTTCAGGACACACCGTACACTTCTCCAGAGTGGCTGTTGGCAATTTACAGCCCGCCCATCAGCGTAGCAAGGCTCCCATTTCTCCATGGCCTGTCCTGCATTTCTGGTTTTGACACTTTATTCAGCATGGCCCTTTTGACCGATGGGAAGCGAGACTTCTTTGTAGCGCTGATTTGCCTTTCCAGGTTGCTTGGTTGGCCAAAAAGGGCGTATGCGTTTTTTCCTGAATATATTCAGGAAAAAACGCATACGCCCTTTTTGGCCAAGGGCATCATTGTCGAGGTTTTGCCGCTTTTCCTGTGCTTTAAAGGCGATTCGAATCTACCTCCTGAAATCGGTTTCCTGCAATTCTGCCTTGCTTTCAAATCCTCTTCGTAGCCTTCCCTCCATATATTTGTGGACGAGAGTTATCATTTCTAACTCTGCAGGTTTGTGAATTGCAGTGCCCCTGAGCTCCATTTTTCAACTCGCTTTCTTGGGAGCTGGCCGCAAAAGCGCAGGATTGCTTCAGGCCCTATTCTGGCTCCGGGCGGCAGGCTGAGCCTGTGGTTAATTCTGCTTCCTGATGGGAAAATAGAGTGACCTCTGCCTGTCCCAACACCTAGAGCTAGTCTCTCATTGGTTCCCCCTCTTCCCGTTCATCCTCAGGACAAATTGCAACGTGTACGGAACAGGAGGTTAAAGGTGCTGATTCTCCAAGGAGGGAGATTGCTAGTAAAGCGGCTGGAATGGCGAACCGGAGCACAAGGAGATGAGAAATGAGGTGCGTTTTAGAAACCTTTCCCGGTCACACGGTGTACCATCTTCTGGGTTTCTCGTGCATGTTTTCGACGTAGGAAGATGCCCTGGAACCTGGAGATTTGGGACCCATGGGATGGGTACCACGCCGTATTACTTTACAGGGTCTGCGTTAGCTCACCCAACCTCACCAAACCTCTCAGCCCCAAGAGTGTCCACCCTTATGTCTCAATCAGCTGTGGGTCTAGATATGGTCAATCCAGGTGGCATCGCAGCCCCTGAACGAATTTTGTAAGAATTTCTCTCTCTTTCACTGTCTTTGTTTAACGGGTTTTTAAAAGTAATTGATTTTTATAATAGGGTTTAGCTGCTTTGCACTGCTGTGTTTATGCCGCTTTACACCCACTTGACTCACTTACAGAGAGATATCAATACATAGGTTTTAAGATTCTTACTAGTCAGATATATTCCTGGGCGGTGAATAGGGGTTGTTGAGTCCAGTTCACTGAGCAAGGAGTAGGTCTTGTCTATTACATATTGGGTTTATGGAACGGTATCTGAGCTAATTTGAAACCCTTGTTTTATGCATCACCCCACCTCACCTTTCCCGTTAAGCAGCCATAGAGTGTTTTCTAAACGTGCGACTCTGTTCTGTTTTGTAATTCAGTTCAAGGGTAGCGGTTTTTACATTCTCTCTGTAAGTGATATCTTATGATAAGTGTCTTTTTCTGTGTGACTTATTTCACTTAGAATCGTCGTACCTAAATCCACTCATCATGCTGCTCCTAGCCTTATGACGTTGATTTCATGGCTGAGTGATATTCCATTGTACATAAGGACCACAACTTCTTTATCCATTCTTCTCTTTCCTGGGATGTTTCAGGTGTAACGAAGTGGAGGTTCTTGTCAACAGAGCAGCCCTAAACTTTGGGGTGCCTGTGTCTTGCTGATTTTTAGTTTTCCCAATTTATACGCCCATGAGTGGAAGTGCCCTATGCTCTCTAAGCTGAGTTTTTTAGATGTTTCAGGACACACCGTACACTTCTCCAGAGTGGCTGTTGGCAATTTACAGCCCGCCCATCAGCGTAGCAAGGCTCCCATTTCTCCATGGCCTGTCCTGCATTTCTGGTTTTGACACTTTATTCAGCATGGCCCTTTTGACCGATGGGAAGCGAGACTTCTTTGTAGCGCTGATTTGCCTTTCCAGGTTGCTTGGTTGGCCAAAAAGGGCGTATGCGTTTTTTCCTGAATATATTCAGGAAAAAACGCATACGCCCTTTTTGGCCAAGGGCATCATTGTCGAGGTTTTGCCGCTTTTCCTGTGCTTTAAAGGCGATTCGAATCTACCTCCTGAAATCGGTTTCCTGCAATTCTGCCTTGCTTTCAAATCCTCTTCGTAGCCTTCCCTCCATATATTTGTGGACGAGAGTTATCATTTCTAACTCTGCAGGTTTGTGAATTGCAGTGCCCCTGAGCTCCATTTTTCAACTCGCTTTCTTGGGAGCTGGCCGCAAAAGCGCAGGATTGCTTCAGGCCCTATTCTGGCTCCGGGCGGCAGGCTGAGCCTGTGGTTAATTCTGCTTCCTGATGGGAAAATAGAGTGACCTCTGCCTGTCCCAACACCTAGAGCTAGTCTCTCATTGGTTCCCCCTCTTCCCGTTCATCCTCAGGACAAATTGCAACGTGTACGGAACAGGAGGTTAAAGGTGCTGATTCTCCAAGGAGGGAGATTGCTAGTAAAGCGGCTGGAATGGCGAACCGGAGCACAAGGAGATGAGAAATGAGGTGCGTTTTAGAAACCTTTCCCGGTCACACGGTGTACCATCTTCTGGGTTTCTCGTGCATGTTTTCGACGTAGGAAGATGCCCTGGAACCTGGAGATTTGGGACCCATGGGATGGGTACCACGCCGTATTACTTTAAAGGGTCTGCGTTAGCTCACCCAACCTCACCAAACCTCTCAGCCCCAAGAGTGTCCACCCTTATGTCTCAATCAGCTGTGGGTCTAGATATGGTCAATCCAGGTGGCATCGCAGCCCCTGAACGAATTTTGTAAGAATTTCTCTCTCTTTCACTGTCTTTGTTTCACGGGTTTTTAAAAGTAATTGATTTTTATAATAGGGTTTAGCTGCTTTGCACTGCTGTGTTTATGCCGCTTTACACCCACTTGACTCACTTACAGAGAGATATCAATACATAGGTTTTAAGATTCTTACTAGTCAGATATATTCCTGGGCGGTGAATAGGGGTTGTTGAGTCCAGTTCACTGAGCAAGGAGTAGGTCTTGTCTATTACATATTGGGTTTATGGAACGGTATCTGAGCTAATTTGAAACCCTTGTTTTATGCATCACCCCACCTCACCTTTCCCGTTAAGCAGCCATAGTGTGTTTTCTAAACGTGCGACTCTGTTCTGTTTTGTAATTCAGTTCAAGGGTAGCGGTTTTTACATTCTCTCTGTAAGTGATATCTTATGATAAGTGTCTTTTTCTGTGTGACTTATTTCACTTAGAATCGTCGTACCTAAATCCACTCATCATGCTGCTCCTAGCCTTATGACGTTGATTTCATGGCTGAGTGATATTCCATTGTACATAAGGACCACAACTTCTTTATCCATTCTTCTCTTTCCTGGGATGTTTAAGGTGTAACGAAGTGGAGGTTCTTGTCAACAGAGCAGCCCTAAACTTTGGGGTGCCTGTGTCTTGCTGATTTTTAGTTTTCCCAATTTATACGCCCATGAGTGGAAGTGCCCTATGCTCTCTAAGCTGAGTTTTTTAGATGTTTCAGGACACACCGTACACTTCTCCAGAGTGGCTGTTGGCAATTTACAGCCCGCCCATCAGCGTAGCAAGGCTCCCATTTCTCCATGGCCTGTCCTGCATTTCTGGTTTTGACACTTTATTCAGCATGGCCCTTTTGACCGATGGGAAGCGAGACTTCTTTGTAGCGCTGATTTGCCTTTCCAGGTTGCTTGGTTGGCCAAAAAGGGCGTATGCGTTTTTTCCTGAATATATTCAGGAAAAAACGCATACGCCCTTTTTGGCCAAGGGCATCATTGTCGAGGTTTTGCCGCTTTTCCTGTGCTTTAAAGGCGATTCGAATCTACCTCCTGAAATCGGTTTCCTGCAATTCTGCCTTGCTTTCAAATCCTCTTCGTAGCCTTCCCTCCATATATTTGTGGACGAGAGTTATCATTTCTAACTCTGCAGGTTTGTGAATTGCAGTGCCCCTGAGCTCCATTTTTCAACTCGCTTTCTTGGGAGCTGGCCGCAAAAGCGCAGGATTGCTTCAGGCCCTATTCTGGCTCCGGGCGGCAGGCTGAGCCTGTGGTTAATTCTTCCTGATGGGAAAAT
The DNA here is from genome assembly GCF_965194805.1 of Balaenoptera borealis. Classification (NCBI taxonomy): domain Eukaryota; kingdom Metazoa; phylum Chordata; class Mammalia; order Artiodactyla; family Balaenopteridae; genus Balaenoptera; species Balaenoptera borealis. Next base: position 14,940 of record NW_028122324.1, read on the forward strand.
AGAGTGACCTGTGCCTGTCCCAACACCTAGAGCTAGTCTCTCATTGGTTCCCCCTCTTCCCGTTCATCCTCAGGACAAATTGCAACGTGTACGGAACAGGAGGTTAAAGGTGCTGATTCTCCAAGGAGGGAGATTGCTAGTAAAGCGGCTGGAATGGCGAACCGGAGCACAAGGAGATGAGAAATGAGGTGCGTTTTAGAAACCTTTCCCGGTCACACGGTGTACCATCTTCTGGGTTGCTCGTGCATGTTTTCGACGTAGGAAGATGCCCTGGAACCTGGAGATTTGGGACCCATGGGATGGGTACCACGCCGTATTACTTTAAAGGGTCTGCGTTAGCTCACCCAACCTCACCAAACCTCTCAGCCCCAAGAGTGTCCACCCTTATGTCTCAATCAGCTGTGGGTCTAGATATGGTCAATCCAGGTGGCATCGCAGCCCCTGAACGAATTTTGTAAGAATTTCTCTCTCTTTCACTGTCTTTGTTTCACGGGTTTTTAAAAGTAATTGATTTTTATAATAGGGTTTAGCTGCTTTGCACTGCTGTGTTTATGCCGCTTTACACCCACTTGACTCACTTACAGAGAGATATCAATACATAGGTTTTAAGATTCTTACTAGTCAGATATATTCTTGGGCGGTGAATAGGGGTTGTTGAGTCCAGTTCACTGAGCAAGGAGTAGGTCTTGTCTATTACATATTGGGTTTATGGAACGGTATCTGAGCTAATTTGAAACCCTTGTTTTATGCATCACCCCACCTCACCTTTCCCGTTAAGCAGCCATAGTGTGTTTTCTAAACGTGCGACTCTGTTCTGTTTTGTAATTCAGTTCAAGGGTAGCGGTTTTTACATTCCCTCTGTAAGTGATATCTTATGATAAGTGTCTTTTTCTGTGTGACTTATTTCACTTAGAATCGTCGTACCTAAATCCACTCATCATGCTGCTCCTAGCCTTATGACGTTGATTTCATGGCTGAGTGATATTCCATTGTACATAAGGACCACAACTTCTTTATCCATTCTTCTCTTTCCTGGGATGTTTAAGGTGTAACGAAGTGGAGGTTCTTGTCAACAGAGCAGCCCTAAACTTTGGGGTGCCTGTGTCTTGCTGATTTTTAGTTTTCCCAATTTATACGCCCATGAGTGGAAGTGCCCTATGCTCTCTAAGCTGAGTTTTTTAGATGTTTCAGGACACACCGTACACTTCTCCAGAGTGGCTGTTGGCAATTTACAGCCCGCCCATCAGCGTAGCAAGGCTCCCATTTCTCCATGGCCTGTCCTGCATTTCTGGTTTTGACACTTTATTCAGCATGGCCCTTTTGACCGATGGGAAGCGAGACTTCTTTGTAGCGCTGATTTGCCTTTCCAGGTTGCTTGGTTGGCCAAAAAGGGCGTATGCGTTTTTTCCTGAATATATTCAGGAAAAAACGCATACGCCCTTTTTGGCCAAGGGCATCATTGTCGAGGTTTTGCCGCTTTTCCTGTGCTTTAAAGGCGATTCGAATCTACCTCCTGAAATCGGTTTCCTGCAATTCTGCCTTGCTTTCAAATCCTCTTCGTAGCCTTCCCTCCATATATTTGTGGACGAGAGTTATCATTTCTAACTCTGCAGGTTTGTGAATTGCAGTGCCCCTGAGCTCCATTTTTCAACTCGCTTTCTTGGGAGCTGGCCGCAAAAGCGCAGGATTGCTTCAGGCCCTATTCTGGCTCCGGGCGGCAGGCTGAGCCTGTGGTTAATTCTGCTTCCTGATGGGAAAATAGAGTGACCTCTGCCTGTCCCAACACCTAGAGCTAGTCTCTCATTGGTTCCCCCTCTTCCCGTTCATCCTCAGGACAAATTGCAACGTGTACGGAACAGGAGGTTAAAGGTGCTGATTCTCCAAGGAGGGAGATTGCTAGTAAAGCGGCTGGAATGGCGAACCGGAGCACAAGGAGATGAGAAATGAGGTGCGTTTTAGAAACCTTTCCCGGTCACACGGTGTACCATCTTCTGGGTTTCTCGTGCATGTTTTCGACGTAGGAAGATGCCCTGGAACCTGGAGATTTGGGACCCATGGGATGGGTACCACGCCGTATTACTTTAAAGGGTCTGCGTTAGCTCACCCAACCTCACCAAACCTCTCAGCCCCAAGAGTGTCCACCCTTATGTCTCAATCAGCTGTGGGTCTAGATATGGTCAATCCAGGTGGCATCGCAGCCCCTGAACGAATTTTGTAAGAATTTCTCTCTCTTTCACTGTCTTTGTTTCACGGGTTTTTAAAAGTAATTGATTTTTATAATAGGGTTTAGCTGCTTTGCACTGCTGTGTTTATGCCGCTTTACACCCACTTGACTCACTTACAGAGAGATATCAATACATAGGTTTTAAGATTCTTACTAGTCAGATATATTCCTGGGCGGTGAATAGGGGTTGTTGAGTCCAGTTCACTGAGCAAGGAGTAGGTCTTGTCTATTACATATTGGGTTTATGGAACGGTATCTGAGCTAATTTGAAACCCTTGTTTTATGCATCACCCCACCTCACCTTTCCCGTTAAGCAGCCATAGTGTGTTTTCTAAACGTGCGACTCTGTTCTGTGTTGTAATTCAGTTCAAGGGTAGCGGTTTTTACATTCTCTCTGTAAGTGATATCTTATGATAAGTGTCTTTTTCTGTGTGACTTATTTCACTTAGAATCGTCGTACCTAAATCCACTCATCATGCTGCTCCTAGCCTTATGACGTTGATTTCATGGCTGAGTGATATTCCATTGTACATAAGGACCACAACTTCTTTATCCATTCTTCTCTTTCCTGGGATGTTTAAGGTGTAACGAAGTGGAGGTTCTTGTCAACAGAGCAGCCCTAAACTTTGGGGTGCCTGTGTCTTGCTGATTTTTAGTTTTCCCAATTTATACGCCCATGAGTGGAAGTGCCCTATGCTCTCTAAGCTGAGTTTTTTAGATGTTTCAGGACACACCGTACACTTCTCCAGAGTGGCTGTTGGCAATTTACAGCCCGCCCATCAGCGTAGCAAGGCTCCCATTTCTCCATGGCCTGTCCTGCATTTCTGGTTTTGACACTTTATTCAGCATGGCCCTTTTGACCGATGGGAAGCGAGACTTCTTTGTAGCGCTGATTTGCCTTTCCAGGTTGCTTGGTTGGCCAAAAAGGGCGTATGCGTTTTTTCCTGAATATATTCAGGAAAAAACGCATACGCCCTTTTTGGCCAAGGGCATCATTGTCGAGGTTTTGCCGCTTTTCCTGTGCTTTAAAGGCGATTCGAATCTACCTCCTGAAATCGGTTTCCTGCAATTCTGCCTTGCTTTCAAATCCTCTTCGTTGCCTTCCCTCCATATATTTGTGGACGAGAGTTATCATTTCTAACTCTGCAGGTTTGTGAATTGCAGTGCCCCTGAGCTCCATTTTTCAACTCGCTTTCTTGGGAGCTGGCCGCAAAAGCGCAGGATTGCTTCAGGCCCTATTCTGGCTCCGGGCGGCAGGCTGAGCCTGTGGTTAATTCTGCTTCCTGATGGGAAAATAGAGTGACCTGTGCCTGTCCCAACACCTAGAGCTAGTCTCTCATTGGTTACCCCTCTTCCCGTTCATCCTCAGGACAAATTGCAACGTGTTCGGAACAGGAGGTTAAAGGTGCTGATTCTCCAAGGAGGGAAATTGCTAGTAAAGCGGCTGGAATGTCGAACCGGAGCACAAGGAGATGAGAAATGAGGTGCGTTTTAGAAACCTTTCCCGGTCACACGGTGTACCATCTTCTGGGTTTCTCGTGCATGTTTTCGACGTAGGACGATGCCCTTGAACCTGGAGATTTGGGACCGATGGGATGGGTACCACGCCGTATTACTTTACAGGGTCTGCGTTAGCTCACCCAACCTCACCAAACCTCTCAGCCCCAAGAGTGTCCTCCCTTATGTCTCAATCAGCTGTGGGTCTAGATATGGTCAATCCAGGTGGCATCGCAGCCCCTGAACGAATTTTGTAAGAATTTCTCTCTCTTTCACTGTCTTTGTTTCACGGGTTTTTAAAAGTAATTGATTTTTATAATAGGGTTTAGCTGCTTTGCACTGCTGTGTTTATGCCGCTTTACACCCACTTGACTCACTTACAGAGAGATATCAATACATAGGTTTTAAGATTCTTACTAGTCAGATATATTCTTGGGCGGTGAATAGGGGGCGTTGAGTCCAGTTCACTGAGCAAGGAGTAGGTCTGGTCTATTACATATTGGGTTTATGGAACGGTATCTGAGCTAATTTGAAACCCTTGTTTTATGCATCACCCCACCTCACCTTTCCCGTTAAGCAGCCATAGTGTGTTTTCTAAACGTGCGACTCTGTTCTGTTTTGTAATTCAGTTCAAGGGTAGCGGTTTTTACATTCCCTCTGTAAGTGATATCTTATGATAAGTGTCTTTTTCTGTGTGACTTATTTCACTTAGAATCGTCGTACCTAAATCCACTCATCATGCTGCTCCTAGCCTTATGACGTTGATTTCATGGCTGAGTGATATTCCATTGTACATAAGGACCACAACTTCTTTATCCATTCTTCTCTTTCCTGGGATGTTTCAGGTGTAACGAAGTGGAGGTTCTTGTCAACAGAGCAGCCCTAAACTTTGGGGTGCCTGTGTCTTGCTGATTTTTAGTTTTCCCAATTTATACGCCCATGAGTGGAAGTGCCCTATGCTCTCTAAGCTGAGTTTTTTAGATGTTTCAGGACACACCGTACACTTCTCCAGAGTGGCTGTTGGCAATTTACAGCCCGCCCATCAGCGTAGCAAGGCTCCCATTTCTCCATGGCCTGTCCTGCATTTCTGGTTTTGACACTTTATTCAGCATGGCCCTTTTGACCGATGGGAAGCGAGACTTCTTTGTAGCGCTGATTTGCCTTTCCAGGTTGCTTGGTTGGCCAAAAAGGGCGTATGCGTTTTTTCCTGAATATATTCAGGAAAAAACGCATACGCCCTTTTTGGCCAAGGGCATCATTGTCGAGGTTTTGCCGCTTTTCCTGTGCTTTAAAGGCGATTCGAATCTACCTCCTGAAATCGGTTTCCTGCAATTCTGCCTTGCTTTCAAATCCTCTTCGTAGCCTTCCCTCCATATATTTGTGGACGAGAGTTATCATTTCTAACTCAGCAGGTTTGTGAATTGCAGTGCCCCTGAGCTCCATTTTTCAACTCGCTTTCTTGGGAGCTGGCCGCAAAAGCGCAGGATTGCTTCAGGCCCTATTCTGGCTCCGGGCGGCAGGCTGAGCCTGTGGTTAATTCTGCTTCCTGATGGGAAAATAGAGTGACCTCTGCCTGTCCCAACACCTAGAGCTAGTCTCTCATTGGTTCCCCCTCTTCCCGTTCATCCTCAGGACAAATTGCAACGTGTACGGAACAGGAGGTTAAAGGTGCTGATTCTCCAAGGAGGGAGATTGCTAGTAAAGCGGCTGGAATGGCGAACCGGAGCACAAGGAGATGAGAAATGAGGTGCGTTTTAGAAACCTTTCCCGGTCACACGGTGTACCATCTTCTGGGTTTCTCGTGCATGTTTTCGACGTAGGAAGATGCCCTGGAACCTGGAGATTTGGGACCCATGGGATGGGTACCACGCCGTATTACTTTAAAGGGTCTGCGTTAGCTCACCCAACCTCACCAAACCTCTCAGCCCCAAGAGTGTCCACCCTTATGTCTCAATCAGCTGTGGGTCTAGATATGGTCAATCCAGGTGGCATCGCAGCCCCTGAACGAATTTTGTAAGAATTTCTCTCTCTTTCACTGTCTTTGTTTCACGGGTTTTTAAAAGTAATTGATTTTTATAATAGGGTTTAGCTGCTTTGCACTGCTGTGTTTATGCCGCTTTACACCCACTTGACTCACTTACAGAGAGATATCAATACATAGGTTTTAAGATTCTTACTAGTCAGATATATTCCTGGGCGGTGAATAGGGGGCGTTGAGTCCAGTTCACTGAGCAAGGAGTAGGTCTGGTCTATTACATATTGGGTTTATGGAACGGTATCTGAGCTAATTTGAAACCCTTGTTTTATGCATCACCCCACCTCACCTTTCCCGTTAAGCAGCCATAGTGTGTTTTCTAAACGTGCGACTCTGTTCTGTTTTGTAATTCAGTTCAAGGGTAGCGGTTTTTACATTCTCTCTGTAAGTGATATCTTATGATAAGTGTCTTTTTCTGTGTGACTTATTTCACTTAGAATCGTCGTACCTAAATCCACTCATCATGCTGCTCCTAGCCTTATGACGTTGATTTCATGGCTGAGTGATATTCCATTGTACATAAGGACCACAACTTCTTTATCCATTCTTCTCTTTCCTGGGATGTTTCAGGTGTAACGAAGTGGAGGTTCTTGTCAACAGAGCAGCCCTAAACTTTGGGGTGCCTGTGTCTTGCTGATTTTTAGTTTTCCCAATTTATACGCCCATGAGTGGAAGTGCCCTATGCTCTCTAAGCTGAGTTTTTTAGATGTTTCAGGACACACCGTACACTTCTCCAGAGTGGCTGTTGGCAATTTACAGCCCGCCCATCAGCGTAGCAAGGCTCCCATTTCTCCATGGCCTGTCCTGCATTTCTGGTTTTGACACTTTATTCAGCATGGCCCTTTTGACCGATGGGAAGCGAGACTTCTTTGTAGCGCTGATTTGCCTTTCCAGGTTGCTTGGTTGGCCAAAAAGGGCGTATGCGTTTTTTCCTGAATATATTCAGGAAAAAACGCATACGCCCTTTTTGGCCAAGGGCATCATTGTCGAGGTTTTGCCGCTTTTCCTGTGCTTTAAAGGCGATTCGAATCTACCTCCTGAAATCGGTTTCCTGCAATTCTGCCTTGCTTTCAAATCCTCTTCGTTGCCTTCCCTCCATATATTTGTGGACGAGAGTTATCATTTCTAACTCTGCAGGTTTGTGAATTGCAGTGCCCCTGAGCTCCATTTTTCAACTCGCTTTCTTGGGAGCTGGCCGCAAAAGCGCAGGATTGCTTCAGGCCCTATTCTGGCTCCGGGCGGCAGGCTGAGCCTGTGGTTAATTCTGCTTCCTGATGGGAAAATAGAGTGACCTGTGCCTGTCCCAACACCTAGAGCTAGTCTCTCATTGGTTACCCCTCTTCCCGTTCATCCTCAGGACAAATTGCAACGTGTTCGGAACAGGAGGTTAAAGGTGCTGATTCTCCAAGGAGGGAAATTGCTAGTAAAGCGGCTGGAATGTCGAACCGGAGCACAAGGAGATGAGAAATGAGGTGCGTTTTAGAAACCTTTCCCGGTCACACGGTGTACCATCTTCTGGGTTTCTCGTGCATGTTTTCGACGTAGGACGATGCCCTTGAACCTGGAGATTTGGGACCCATGGGATGGGTACCACGCCGTATTACTTTACAGGGTCTGCGTTAGCTCACCCAACCTCACCAAACCTCTCAGCCCCAAGAGTGTCCTCCCTTATGTCTCAATCAGCTGTGGGTCTAGATATGGTCAATCCAGGTGGCATCGCAGCCCCTGAACGAATTTTGTAAGAATTTCTCTCTCTTTCACTGTCTTTGTTTCACGGGTTTTTAAAAGTAATTGATTTTTATAATAGGGTTTAGCTGCTTTGCACTGCTGTGTTTATGCCACTTTACACCCACTTGACTCACTTACAGAGAGATATCAATACATAGGTTTTAAGATTCTTACTAGTCAGATATATTCTTGGGCGGTGAATAGGGGGCGTTGAGTCCAGTTCACTGAGCAAGGAGTAGGTCTGGTCTATTACATATTGGGTTTATGGAACGGTATCTGAGCTAATTTGAAACCCTTGTTTTATGCATCACCCCACCTCACCTTTCCCGTTAAGCAGCCATAGTGTGTTTTCTAAACGTGCGACTCTGTTCTGTTTTGTAATTCAGTTCAAGGGTAGCGGTTTTTACATTCCCTCTGTAAGTGATATCTTATGATAAGTGTCTTTTTCTGTGTGACTTATTTCACTTAGAATCGTCGTACCTAAATCCACTCATCATGCTGCTCCTAGCCTTATGACGTTGATTTCATGGCTGAGTGATATTCCATTGTACATAAGGACCACAACTTCTTTATCCATTCTTCTCTTTCCTGGGATGTTTCAGGTGTAACGAAGTGGAGGTTCTTGTCAACAGAGCAGCCCTAAACTTTGGGGTGCCTGTGTCTTGCTGATTTTTAGTTTTCCCAATTTATACGCCCATGAGTGGAAGTGCCCTATGCTCTCTAAGCTGAGTTTTTTAGATGTTTCAGGACACACCGTACACTTCTCCAGAGTGGCTGTTGGCAATTTACAGCCCGCCCATCAGCGTAGCAAGGCTCCCATTTCTCCATGGCCTGTCCTGCATTTCTGGTTTTGACACTTTATTCAGCATGGCCCTTTTGACCGATGGGAAGCGAGACTTCTTTGTAGCGCTGATTTGCCTTTCCAGGTTGCTTGGTTGGCCAAAAAGGGCGTATGCGTTTTTTCCTGAATATATTCAGGAAAAAACGCATACGCCCTTTTTGGCCAAGGGCATCATTGTCGAGGTTTTGCCGCTTTTCCTGTGCTTTAAAGGCGATTCGAATCTACCTCCTGAAATCGGTTTCCTGCAATTCTGCCTTGCTTTCAAATCGTCTTCGTTGCCTTCCCTCCATATATTTGTGGACGAGAGTTATCATTTCTAACTCTGCAGGTTTGTGAATTGCAGTGCCCCTGAGCTCCATTTTTCAACTTGCTTTCTTGGGAGCTGACCGCAAAAGCGCAGGATTGCTTCAGGCCCTATTCTGGCTCCGGGCGGCAGGCTGAGCCTGTGGTTAATTCTGCTTCCTGATGGGAAAATAGAGTGACCTGTGCCTGTCCCAACACCTAGAGCTAGTCTCTCATTGGTTCCCCCTCTTCCCGTTCATCCTCAGGACAAATTGCAACGTGTTCGGAACAGGAGGTTAAAGGTGCTGATTCTCCAAGGAGGGAGATTGCTAGTAAAGCGGCTGGAATGGCGAACCGGAGCACAAGGAGATGAGAAATGAGGTGCGTTTTAGAAACCTTTCCCGGTCACATGGTGTACCATCTTCTGGGTTTCTCGTGCATGTTTTCGACGTAGGACGATGCCCTTGAACCTGGAGATTTGGGACCCATGGGATGGGTACCACGCCGTATTACTTTACAGGGTCTGCGTTAGCTCACCCAACCTCACCAAACCTCTCAGCCCCAAGAGTGTCCTCCCTTATGTCTCAATCAGCTGTGGGTCTAGATATGGTCAATCCAGGTGGCATCGCAGCCCCTGAACGAATTTTGTAAGAATTTCTCTCTCTTTCACTGTCTTTGTTTCACGGGTTTTTAAAAGTAATTGATTTTTATAATAGGGTTTAGCTGCTTTGCACTGCTGTGTTTATGCCGCTTTACACCCACTTGACTCACTTACAGAGAGATATCAATACATAGGTTTTAAGATTCTTACTAGTCAGATATATTCTTGGGCGGTGAATAGGGGGCGTTGAGTCCAGTTCACTGAGCAAGGAGTAGGTCTGGTCTATTACATATTGGGTTTATGGAACGGTATCTGAGCTAATTTGAAACCCTTGTTTTATGCATCACCCCACCTCACCTTTCCCGTTAAGCAGCCATAGTGTGTTTTCTAAACGTGCGACTCTGTTCTGTTTTGTAATTCAGTTCAAGGGTAGCGGTTTTTACATTCCCTCTGTAAGTGATATCTTATGATAAGTGTCTTTTTCTGTGTGACTTATTTCACTTAGAATCGTCGTACCTAAATCCACTCATCATGCTGCTCCTAGCCTTATGACGTTGATTTCATGGCTGAGTGATATTCCATTGTACATAAGGACCACAACTTCTTTATCCATTCTTCTCTTTCCTGGGATGTTTCAGGTGTAACGAAGTGGAGGTTCTTGTCAACAGAGCAGCCCTAAACTTTGGGGTGCCTGTGTCTTGCTGATTTTTAGTTTTCCCAATTTATACGCCCATGAGTGGAAGTGCCCTATGCTCTCTAAGCTGAGTTTTTTAGATGTTTCAGGACACACCGTACACTTCTCCAGAGTGGCTGTTGGCAATTTACAGCCTGCCCATCAGCGTAGCAAGGCTCCCATTTCTCCATGGCCTGTCCTGCATTTCTGGTTTTGACACTTTATTCAGCATGGCCCTTTTGACCGATGGGAAGCGAGACTTCTTTGTAGCGCTGATTTGCCTTTCCAGGTTGCTTGGTTGGCCAAAAAGGGCGTATGCGTTTTTTCCTGAATATATTCAGGAAAAAACGCATACGCCCTTTTTGGCCAACGGCATCATTTTCGAGGTTTTGCCGCTTTTCCTGTGCTTTAAAGGCGATTCGAATCTACCTCCTGAAATCTGTTTCCTGCAATTCTGCCTTGCTTTCAAATCCTCTTCGTTGCCTTCCCTCCATATATTTGTGGACGAGAGTTATCATTTCTAACTCTGCAGGTTTGTGAATTGCAGTGCCCCTGAGCTCCATTTTTCAACTCGCTTTCTTGGGAGCTGGCCGCAAAAGCGCAGGATTGCTTCAGGCCCTATTCTGGCTCCGGGCGGCAGGCTGAGCCTGTGGTTAATTCTGCTTCCTGATGGGAAAATAGAGTGACCTGTGCCTGTCCCAACACCTAGAGCTAGTCTCTCATTGGTTCCCCCTCTTCCCGTTCATCCTCAGGACAAATTGCAACGTGTTCGGAACAGGAGGTTAAAGGTGCTGATTCTCCAAGGAGGGAGATTGCTAGTAAAGCGGCTGGAATGGCGAACCGGAGCACAAGGAGATGAGAAATGAGGTGCGTTTTAGAAACCTTTCTCGGTCACACGGTGTACCATCTTCTGGGTTTCTCGTGCATGTTTTCGACGTAGGACGATGCCCTTGAACCTGGAGATTTGGGACCCATGGGATGGGTACCACGCCGTATTACTTTACAAGGTCTGCGTTAGCTCACCCAACCTCACCAAACCTCTCAGCCCCAAGAGTGTCCACCCTTATGTCTCAATCAGCTGTGGGTCTAGATATGGTCAATCCAGGTGGCATCGCAGCCCCTGAACGAATTTTGTAAGAATTTCTCTCTCTTTCACTGTCTTTGTTTCACGGGTTTTTAAAAGTAATTGATTTTTATAATGGGGTTTAGCTGCTTTCCACTGCTGTGTTTATGCCGCTTTACACCTACTTGACTCACTTACAGAGAGGTATCAATACATAGGTTTTAAGATTCTTACTAGTCAGATATATTCTTGGGCGGTGAATAGGGGTTGTTGAGTCCAGTTCACTGAGCAAGGAGTAGGTCTTGTCTATTACATATTGGGTTTATGGAACGGTATCTGAGCTAATTTGAAACCCTTGGTTTATGCATCACCCCACCTCACCTTTCCCGTTAAGCAGCCATAGTGTGTTTTCTAAACGTGCGACTCTGTTCTGTTTTGTAATTCAGTTCAAGGGTAGCGGTTTTTACATTCCCTCTGTAAGTGATATCTTATGATAAGTGTCTTTTTCTGTGTGACTTATTTCACTTAGAATCGTCGTACCTAAATCCACTCATCATGCTGCTCCTAGCCTTATGACGTTGATTTCATGGCTGAGTGATATTCCATTGTACATAAGGACCACAACTTCTTTATCCATTCTTCTCTTTCCTGGGATGTTTAAGGTGTAACGAAGTGGAGGTTCTTGTCAACAGAGCAGCCCTAAACTTTGGGGTGCCTGTGTCTTGCTGATTTTTAGTTTTCCCAATTTATACGCCCATGAGTGGAAGTGCCCTATGCTCTCTAAGCTGAGTTTTTTAGATGTTTCAGGACACACCGTACACTTCTCCAGAGTGGCTGTTGGCAATTTACAGCCCGCCCATCAGCGTAGCAAGGCTCCCATTTCTCCATGGCCTGTCCTGCATTTCTGGTTTTGACACTTTATTCAGCATGGCCCTTTTGACCGATGGGAAGCGAGACTTCTTTGTAGCGCTGATTTGCCTTTCCAGGTTGCTTGGTTGGCCAAAAAGGGCGTATGCGTTTTTTCCTGAATATATTCAGGAAAAAACGCATACGCCCTTTTTGGCCAAGGGCATCATTGTCGAGGTTTTGCCGCTTTTCCTGTGCTTTAAAGGCGATTCGAATCTACCTCCTGAAATCGGTTTCCTGCAATTCTGCCTTGCTTTCAAATCCTCTTCGTAGCCTTCCCTCCATATATTTGTGGACGAGAGTTATCATTTCTAACTCTGCAGGTTTGTGAATTGCAGTGCCCCTGAGCTCCATTTTTCAACTCGCTTTCTTGGGAGCTGGCCGCAAAAGCGCAGGATTGCTTCAGGCCCTATTCTGGCTCCGGGCGGCAGGCTGAGCCTGTGGTTAATTCTGCTACCTGATGGGAAAATAGAGTGACCTGTGCCTGTCCCAACACCTAGAGCTAGTCTGTCAATGGTTCCCCCTCTTCCCGTTCATCCTCAGGACAAATTGCAACGTGTACGGAACAGGAGGTTAAAGGTGCTGATTCTCCAAGGAGGGAGATTGCTAGTAAAGCGGCTGGAATGGCGAACCGGAGCACAAGGAGATGAGAAATGAGGTGCGTTTTAGAAACCTTTCCCGGTCACACGGTGTACCATCTTCTGGGTTTCTCGTGCGTGTTTTCGACGTAGGAAGATGCCCTTGACCCTGGAGATTTGGGACCCATGGGATGGGTACCACGCCGTATTACTTTAAAGGGTCTGCGTTTGCTCACCCAACCTCACCAAACCTCTCAGCCCCAAGAGTGTCCACCCTTATGTCTCAGTCATCTGTGGGTCTAGATATGGTCAATCCAGCTGGCATCGCAGCCCCTGAACGAATTTTGTAAGAATTTCTCTCTCTTTCACTGTTTTTGTTTCACGGGTTTTTAAAAGTAATTGATTTTTATAATGGGGTTTAGCTGCTTTGCACTGCTGTGTTTATGCCGCTTTACACCTACTTGACTCACTTACAGAGAGATATCACTACATAGGTTTTAAGATTCTTACTAGTCAGATATATTCTTGGGCGGTGAATAGGGGTTGTTGAGTCCAGTTCACTGAGCAAGGAGTAGGTCTTGTCTATTACATATTGGGTTTATGGAACGGTATCTGAGCTAATTTGAAACCCTTGTTTTATGCATCACCCCACCTCACCTTTCCCGTTAAGCAGCCATAGTGTGTTTTCTAAACGTGCGACTCTGTTCTGTTTTGTAATTCAGTTCAAAGGTAGCGGTTTTTACATTCTCTCTGTAAGTGATATCTTATGATAAGTGTCTTTTTCTGTGTGACTTATTTCACTTAGAATCGTCGTACCTAAATCCACTCATCATGCTGCTCCTAGCCTTATGACGTTGATTTCATGGCTGAGTGATATTCCATTGTACATAAGGACCACAACTTCTTTATCCATTCTTCTCTTTCCTGGGATGTTTCAGGTGTAACGAAGTGGAGGTTCTTGTCAACAGAGCAGCCCTAAACTTTGGGGTGCCTGTGTCTTGCTGATTTTTAGTTTTCCCAATTTATACGCCCATGAGTGGAAGTGCCCTATGCTCTCTAAGCTGAGTTTTTTAGATGTTTCAGGACACACCGTACACTTCTCCAGAGTGGCTGTTGGCAATTTACAGCCCGCCCATCAGCGTAGCAAGGCTCCCATTTCTCCATGGCCTGTCCTGCATTTCTGGTTTTGACACTTTATTCAGCATGGCCCTTTTGACCGATGGGAAGCGAGACTTCTTTGTAGCGCTGATTTGCCTTTCCAGGTTGCTTGGTTGGCCAAAAAGGGCGTATGCGTTTTTTCCTGAATATATTCAGGAAAAAACGCATACGCCCTTTTTGGGCAAGGGCTTCATTGTCGAGGTTTTGCCGCTTTTCCTGTGCTTTAAAGGCGATTCGAATCTACCTCCTGAAATCTGTTTCCTGCAATTCTGCCTTGCTTTCAAATCCTCTTCGTTGCCTTCCCTCCATATATTTGTGGACGAGAGTTATCATTTCTAACTCTGCAGGTTTGTGAATTGCAGTGCCCCTGAGCTCCATTTTTCAACTCGCTTTCTTGGGAGCTGGCCGCAAAAGCGCAGGATTGCTTCAGGCCCTATTCTGGCTCCGGGCGGCAGGCTGAGCCTGTGGTTAATTCTGCTTCCTGATGGGAAAATAGAGTGACCTGTGCCTGTCCCAACACCTAGAGCTAGTCTCTCATTGGTTCCCCCTCTTCCCGTTCATCCTCAGGACAAATTGCAACGTGTTCGGAACAGGAGGTTAAAGGTGCTGATTCTCCAAGGAGGGAGATTGCTAGTAAAGCGGCTGGAATGGCGAACCGGAGCACAAGGAGATGAGAAATGAGGTGCGTTTTAGAAACCTTTCCCGGTCACACGGTGTACCATCTTCTGGGTTGCTCGTGCATGTTTTCGACGTAGGACGATGCCCTTGAACCTGGAGATTTGGGACCCATGGGATGGGTACCACGCCGTATTACTTTACAGGGTCTGCATTAGCTCACCCAACCTCACCAAACCTCTCAGCCCCAAGAGTGTCCTCCCTTATGTCTCAATCAGCTGTGGGTCTAGATATGGTCAATCCAGGTGGCATCGCAGCCCCTGAACGAATTTTGTAAGAATTTCTCTCTCTTTCACTGTCTTTGTTTCACGGGTTTTTAAAAGTAATTGATTTTTATAATAGGGTTTAGCTGCTTTGCACTGCTGTGTTTATGCCACTTTACACCCACTTGACTCACTTACAGAGAGATATCAATACATAGGTTTTAAGATTCTTACTAGTCAGATATATTCTTGGGCGGTGAATAGGGGGCGTTGAGTCCAGTTCACTGAGCAAGGAGTAGGTCTGGTCTATTACATATTGGGTTTATGGAACGGTATCTGAGCTAATTTGAAACCCTTGTTTTATGCATCACCCCACCTCACCTTTCCCGTTAAGCAGCCATAGTGTGTTTTCTAAACGTGCGACTCTGTTCTGTTTTGTAATTCAGTTCAAGGGTAGCGGTTTTTACATTCCCTCTGTAAGTGATATCTTATGATAAGTGTCTTTTTCTGTGTGACTTATTTCACTTAGAATCGTCGTACCTAAATCCACTCATCATGCTGCTCCTAGCCTTATGACGTTGATTTCATGGCTGAGTGATATTCCATTGTACATAAGGACCACAACTTCTTTATCCATTCTTCTCTTTCCTGGGATGTTTCAGGTGTAACGAAGTGGAGGTTCTTGTCAACAGAGCAGCCCTAAACTTTGGGGTGCCTGTGTCTTGCTGATTTTTAGTTTTCCCAATTTATACGCCCATGAGTGGAAGTGCCCTATGCTCTCTAAGCTGAGTTTTTTAGATGTTTCAGGACACACCGTACACTTCTCCAGAGTGGCTGTTGGCAATTTACAGCCCGCCCATCAGCGTAGCAAGGCTCCCATTTCTCCATGGCCTGTCCTGCATTTCTGGTTTTGACACTTTATTCAGCATGGCCCTTTTGACCGATGGGAAGCGAGACTTCTTTGTAGCGCTGATTTGCCTTTCCAGGTTGCTTGGTTGGCCAAAAAGGGCGTATGCGTTTTTTCCTGAATATATTCAGGAAAAAACGCATACGCCCTTTTTGGCCAAGGGCATCATTGTCGAGGTTTTGCCGCTTTTCCTGTGCTTTAAAGGCGATTCGAATCTACCTCCTGAAATCGGTTTCCTGCAATTCTGCCTTGCTTTCAAATCGTCTTCGTTGCCTTCCCTCCATATATTTGTGGACGAGAGTTATCATTTCTAACTCTGCAGGTTTGTGAATTGCAGTGCCCCTGAGCTCCATTTTTCAACTTGCTTTCTTGGGAGCTGACCGCAAAAGCGCAGGATTGCTTCAGGCCCTATTCTGGCTCCGGGCGGCAGGCTGAGCCTGTGGTTAATTCTGCTTCCTGATGGGAAAATAGAGTGACCTGTGCCTGTCCCAACACCTAGAGCTAGTCTCTCATTGGTTCCCCCTCTTCCCGTTCATCCTCAGGACAAATTGCAACGTGTTCGGAACAGGAGGTTAAAGGTGCTGATTCTCCAAGGAGGGAGATTGCTAGTAAAGCGGCTGGAATGGCGAACCGGAGCACAAGGAGATGAGAAATGAGGTGCGTTTTAGAAACCTTTCCCGGTCACATGGTGTACCATCTTCTGGGTTTCTCGTGCATGTTTTCGACGTAGGACGATGCCCTTGAACCTGGAGATTTGGGACCCATGGGATGGGTACCACGCCGTATTACTTTACAGGGTCTGCGTTAGCTCACCCAACCTCACCAAACCTCTCAGCCCCAAGAGTGTCCTCCCTTATGTCTCAATCAGCTGTGGGTCTAGATATGGTCAATCCAGGTGGCATCGCAGCCCCTGAACGAATTTTGTAAGAATTTCTCTCTCTTTCACTGTCTTTGTTTCACGGGTTTTTAAAAGTAATTGATTTTTATAATAGGGTTTAGCTGCTTTGCACTGCTGTGTTTATGCCGCTTTACACCCACTTGACTCACTTACAGAGAGATATCAATACATAGGTTTTAAGATTCTTACTAGTCAGATATATTCTTGGGCGGTGAATAGGGGGCGTTGAGTCCAGTTCACTGAGCAAGGAGTAGGTCTGGTCTATTACATATTGGGTTTATGGAACGGTATCTGAGCTAATTTGAAACCCTTGTTTTATGCATCACCCCACCTCACCTTTCCCGTTAAGCAGCCATAGTGTGTTTTCTAAACGTGCGACTCTGTTCTGTTTTGTAATTCAGTTCAAGGGTAGCGGTTTTTACATTCCCTCTGTAAGTGATATCTTATGATAAGTGTCTTTTTCTGTGTGACTTATTTCACTTAGAATCGTCGTACCTAAATCCACTCATCATGCTGCTCCTAGCCTTATGACGTTGATTTCATGGCTGAGTGATATTCCATTGTACATAAGGACCACAACTTCTTTATCCATTCTTCTCTTTCCTGGGATGTTTCAGGTGTAACGAAGTGGAGGTTCTTGTCAACAGAGCAGCCCTAAACTTTGGGGTGCCTGTGTCTTGCTGATTTTTAGTTTTCCCAATTTATACGCCCATGAGTGGAAGTGCCCTATGCTCTCTAAGCTGAGTTTTTTAGATGTTTCAGGACACACCGTACACTTCTCCAGAGTGGCTGTTGGCAATTTACAGCCTGCCCATCAGCGTAGCAAGGCTCCCATTTCTCCATGGCCTGTCCTGCATTTCTGGTTTTGACACTTTATTCAGCATGGCCCTTTTGACCGATGGGAAGCGAGACTTCTTTGTAGCGCTGATTTGCCTTTCCAGGTTGCTTGGTTGGCCAAAAAGGGCGTATGCGTTTTTTCCTGAATATATTCAGGAAAAAACGCATACGCCCTTTTTGGCCAAGGGCATCATTTTCGAGGTTTTGCCGCTTTTCCTGTGCTTTAAAGGCGATTCGAATCTACCTCCTGAAATCTGTTTCCTGCAATTCTGCCTTGCTTTCAAATCCTCTTCGTTGCCTTCCCTCCATATATTTGTGGACGAGAGTTATCATTTCTAACTCTGCAGGTTTGTGAATTGCAGTGCCCCTGAGCTCCATTTTTCAACTCGCTTTCTTGGGAGCTGGCCGCAAAAGCGCAGGATTGCTTCAGGCCCTATTCTGGCTCCGGGCGGCAGGCTGAGCCTGTGGTTAATTCTGCTTCCTGATGGGAAAATAGAGTGACCTGTGCCTGTCCCAACACCTAGAGCTAGTCTCTCATTGGTTCCCCCTCTTCCCGTTCATCCTCAGGACAAATTGCAACGTGTTCGGAACAGGAGGTTAAAGGTGCTGATTCTCCAAGGAGGGAGATTGCTAGTAAAGCGGCTGGAATGGCGAACCGGAGCACAAGGAGATGAGAAATGAGGTGCGTTTTAGAAACCTTTCTCGGTCACACGGTGTACCATCTTCTGGGTTTCTCGTGCATGTTTTCGACGTAGGACGATGCCCTTGAACCTGGAGATTTGGGACCCATGGGATGGGTACCACGCCGTATTACTTTACAAGGTCTGCGTTAGCTCACCCAACCTCACCAAACCTCTCAGCCCCAAGAGTGTCCACCCTTATGTCTCAATCAGCTGTGGGTCTAGATATGGTCAATCCAGGTGGCATCGCAGCCCCTGAACGAATTTTGTAAGAATTTCTCTCTCTTTCACTGTCTTTGTTTCACGGGTTTTTAAAAGTAATTGATTTTTATAATGGGGTTTAGCTGCTTTCCACTGCTGTGTTTATGCCGCTTTACACCTACTTGACTCACTTACAGAGAGGTATCAATACATAGGTTTTAAGATTCTTACTAGTCAGATATATTCTTGGGCGGTGAATAGGGGTTGTTGAGTCCAGTTCACTGAGCAAGGAGTAGGTCTTGTCTATTACATATTGGGTTTATGGAACGGTATCTGAGCTAATTTGAAACCCTTGGTTTATGCATCACCCCACCTCACCTTTCCCGTTAAGCAGCCATAGTGTGTTTTCTAAACGTGCGACTCTGTTCTGTTTTGTAATTCAGTTCAAGGGTAGCGGTTTTTACATTCCCTCTGTAAGTGATATCTTATGATAAGTGTCTTTTTCTGTGTGACTTATTTCACTTAGAATCGTCGTACCTAAATCCACTCATCATGCTGCTCCTAGCCTTATGACGTTGATTTCATGGCTGAGTGATATTCCATTGTACATAAGGACCACAACTTCTTTATCCATTCTTCTCTTTCCTGGGATGTTTAAGGTGTAACGAAGTGGAGGTTCTTGTCAACAGAGCAGCCCTAAACTTTGGGGTGCCTGTGTCTTGCTGATTTTTAGTTTTCCCAATTTATACGCCCATGAGTGGAAGTGCCCTATGCTCTCTAAGCTGAGTTTTTTAGATGTTTCAGGACACACCGTACACTTCTCCAGAGTGGCTGTTGGCAATTTACAGCCCGCCCATCAGCGTAGCAAGGCTCCCATTTCTCCATGGCCTGTCCTGCATTTCTGGTTTTGACACTTTATTCAGCATGGCCCTTTTGACCGATGGGAAGCGAGACTTCTTTGTAGCGCTGATTTGCCTTTCCAGGTTGCTTGGTTGGCCAAAAAGGGCGTATGCGTTTTTTCCTGAATATATTCAGGAAAAAACGCATACGCCCTTTTTGGCCAAGGGCATCATTGTCGAGGTTTTGCCGCTTTTCCTGTGCTTTAAAGGCGATTCGAATCTACCTCCTGAAATCGGTTTCCTGCAATTCTGCCTTGCTTTCAAATCCTCTTCGTAGCCTTCCCTCCATATATTTGTGGACGAGAGTTATCATTTCTAACTCTGCAGGTTTGTGAATTGCAGTGCCCCTGAGCTCCATTTTTCAACTCGCTTTCTTGGGAGCTGGCCGCAAAAGCGCAGGATTGCTTCAGGCCCTATTCTGGCTCCGGGCGGCAGGCTGAGCCTGTGGTTAATTCTGCTACCTGATGGGAAAATAGAGTGACCTGTGCCTGTCCCAACACCTAGAGCTAGTCTGTCAATGGTTCCCCCTCTTCCCGTTCATCCTCAGGACAAATTGCAACGTGTACGGAACAGGAGGTTAAAGGTGCTGATTCTCCAAGGAGGGAGATTGCTAGTAAAGCGGCTGGAATGGCGAACCGGAGCACAAGGAGATGAGAAATGAGGTGCGTTTTAGAAACCTTTCCCGGTCACACGGTGTACCATCTTCTGGGTTTCTCGTGCGTGTTTTCGACGTAGGAAGATGCCCTTGACCCTGGAGATTTGGGACCCATGGGATGGGTACCACGCCGTATTACTTTAAAGGGTCTGCGTTTGCTCACCCAACCTCACCAAACCTCTCAGCCCCAAGAGTGTCCACCCTTATGTCTCAGTCATCTGTGGGTCTAGATATGGTCAATCCAGCTGGCATCGCAGCCCCTGAACGAATTTTGTAAGAATTTCTCTCTCTTTCACTGTCTTTGTTTCACGGGTTTTTAAAAGTAATTGATTTTTATAATGGGGTTTAGCTGCTTTGCACTGCTGTGTTTATGCCGCTTTACACCTACTTGACTCACTTACAGAGAGATATCACTACATAGGTTTTAAGATTCTTACTAGTCAGATATATTCTTGGGCGGTGAATAGGGGTTGTTGAGTCCAGTTCACTGAGCAAGGAGTAGGTCTTGTCTATTACATATTGGGTTTATGGAACGGTATCTGAGCTAATTTGAAACCCTTGTTTTATGCATCACCCCACCTCACCTTTCCCGTTAAGCAGCCATAGTGTGTTTTCTAAACGTGCGACTCTGTTCTGTTTTGTAATTCAGTTCAAAGGTAGCGGTTTTTACATTCTCTCTGTAAGTGATATCTTATGATAAGTGTCTTTTTCTGTGTGACTTATTTCACTTAGAATCGTCGTACCTAAATCCACTCATCATGCTGCTCCTAGCCTTATGACGTTGATTTCATGGCTGAGTGATATTCCATTGTACATAAGGACCACAACTTCTTTATCCATTCTTCTCTTTCCTGGGATGTTTCAGGTGTAACGAAGTGGAGGTTCTTGTCAACAGAGCAGCCCTAAACTTTGGGGTGCCTGTGTCTTGCTGATTTTTAGTTTTCCCAATTTATACGCCCATGAGTGGAAGTGCCCTATGCTCTCTAAGCTGAGTTTTTTAGATGTTTCAGGACACACCGTACACTTCTCCAGAGTGGCTGTTGGCAATTTACAGCCCGCCCATCAGCGTAGCAAGGCTCCCATTTCTCCATGGCCTGTCCTGCATTTCTGGTTTTGACACTTTATTCAGCATGGCCCTTTTGACCGATGGGAAGCGAGACTTCTTTGTAGCGCTGATTTGCCTTTCCAGGTTGCTTGGTTGGCCAAAAAGGGCGTATGCGTTTTTTCCTGAATATATTCAGGAAAAAACGCATACGCCCTTTTTGGGCAAGGGCTTCATTGTCGAGGTTTTGCCGCTTTTCCTGTGCTTTAAAGGCGATTCGAATCTACCTCCTGAAATCTGTTTCCTGCAATTCTGCCTTGCTTTCAAATCCTCTTCGTTGCCTTCCCTCCATATATTTGTGGACGAGAGTTATCATTTCTAACTCTGCAGGTTTGTAAATTGCAGTGCCCCTGCGCTGCATTTTTTAACTCGCTTTCTTGGGAGCTGGCCGCAAAAGCGCAGGATTGCTTCAGGCCCTATTCTGGCTCCGGGCGGCAGGCTGAGCCTGTGGTTAATTCTGCTTCCTGATGGGAAAATAGAGTGACCTGTGCCTGTCCCAACACCTAGAGCTAGTCTCTCATTGGTTCCCCCTCTTCCCGTTCATCCTCAGGACAAATTGCAACGTGTTCGGAACAGGAGGTTAAAGGTGCTGATTCTCCAAGGAGGGAGATTGCTAGTAAAGCGGCTGGAATGGCGAACCGGAGCACAAGGAGATGAGAAATGAGGTGCGTTTTAGAAACCTTTCCCGGTCACACGGTGTACCATCTTCTGGGTTGCTCGTGCATGTTTTCGACGTAGGACGATGCCCTTGAACCTGGAGATTTGGGACCCATGGGATGGGTACCACGCCGTATTACTTTACAGGGTCTGCATTAGCTCACCCAACCTCACCAAACCTCTCAGCCCCAAGAGTGTCCTCCCTTATGTCTCAATCAGCTGTGGGTCTAGATATGGTCAATCCAGGTGGCATCGCAGCCCCTGAACGAATTTTGTAAGAATTTCTCTCTCTTTCACTGTCTTTGTTTCACGGGTTTTTAAAAGTAATTGATTTTTATAATAGGGTTTAGCTGCTTTGCACTGCTGTGTTTATGCCACTTTACACCCACTTGACTCACTTACAGAGAGATATCAATACATAGGTTTTAAGATTCTTACTAGTCAGATATATTCTTGGGCGGTGAATAGGGGGCGTTGAGTCCAGTTCACTGAGCAAGGAGTAGGTCTGGTCTATTACATATTGGGTTTATGGAACGGTATCTGAGCTAATTTGAAACCCTTGTTTTATGCATCACCCCACCTCACCTTTCCCGTTAAGCAGCCATAGTGTGTTTTCTAAACGTGCGACTCTGTTCTGTTTTGTAATTCAGTTCAAAGGTAGCGGTTTTTACATTCTCTCTGTAAGTGATATCTTATGATAAGTGTCTTTTTCTGTGTGACTTATTTCACTTAGAATCGTCGTACCTAAATCCACTCATCATGCTGCTCCTAGCCTTATGACGTTGATTTCATGGCTGAGTGATATTCCATTGTACATAAGGACCACAACTTCTTTATCCATTCTTCTCTTTCCTGGGATGTTTAAGGTGTAACGAAGTGGAGGTTCTTGTCAACAGAGCAGCCCTAAACTTTGGGGTGCCTGTGTCTTGCTGATTTTTAGTTTTCCCAATTTATACGCCCATGAGTGGAAGTGCCCTATGCTCTCTAAGCTGAGTTTTTTAGATGTTTCAGGACACACCGTACACTTCTCCAGAGTGGCTGTTGGCAATTTACAGCCCGCCCATCAGCGTAGCAAGGCTCCCATTTCTCCATGGCCTGTCCTGCATTTCTGGTTTTGACACTTTATTCAGCATGGCCCTTTTGACCGATGGGAAGCGAGACTTCTTTGTAGCGCTGATTTGCCTTTCCAGGTTGCTTGGTTGGCCAAAAAGGGCGTATGCGTTTTTTCCTGAATATATTCAGGAAAAAACGCATACGCCCTTTTTGGCCAAGGGCATCATTGTCGAGGTTTTGCCGCTTTTCCTGTGCTTTAAAGGCGATTCGAATCTACCTCCTGAAATCGGTTTCCTGCAATTCTGCCTTGCTTTCAAATCCTCTTCGTTGCCTTCCCTCCATATATTTGTGGACGAGAGTTATCATTTCTAACTCTGCAGGTTTGTGAATTGCAGTGCCCCTGAGCTCCATTTTTCAACTCGCTTTCTTGGGAGCTGGCCGCAAAAGCGCAGGATTGCTTCAGGCCCTATTCTGGCTCCGGGCGGCAGGCTGAGCCTGTGGTTAATTCTGCTTCCTGATGGGAAAATAGAGTGACCTGTGCCTGTCCCAACACCTAGAGCTAGTCTCTCATTGGTTACCCCTCTTCCCGTTCATCCTCAGGACAAATTGCAACGTGTTCGGAACAGGAGGTTAAAGGTGCTGATTCTCCAAGGAGGGAAATTGCTAGTAAAGCGGCTGGAATGTCGAACCGGAGCACAAGGAGATGAGAAATGAGGTGCGTTTTAGAAACCTTTCCCGGTCACACGGTGTACCATCTTCTGGGTTTCTCGTGCATGTTTTCGACGTAGGACGATGCCCTTGAACCTGGAGATTTGGGACCGATGGGATGGGTACCACGCCGTATTACTTTACAGGGTCTGCGTTAGCTCACCCAACCTCACCAAACCTCTCAGCCCCAAGAGTGTCCTCCCTTATGTCTCAATCAGCTGTGGGTCTAGATATGGTCAATCCAGGTGGCATCGCAGCCCCTGAACGAATTTTGTAAGAATTTCTCTCTCTTTCACTGTCTTTGTTTCACGGGTTTTTAAAAGTAATTGATTTTTATAATAGGGTTTAGCTGCTTTGCACTGCTGTGTTTATGCCGCTTTACACCCACTTGACTCACTTACAGAGAGATATCAATACATAGGTTTTAAGATTCTTACTAGTCAGATATATTCTTGGGCGGTGAATAGGGGGCGTTGAGTCCAGTTCACTGAGCAAGGAGTAGGTCTGGTCTATTACATATTGGGTTTATGGAACGGTATCTGAGCTAATTTGAAACCCTTGTTTTATGCATCACCCCACCTCACCTTTCCCGTTAAGCAGCCATAGTGTGTTTTCTAAACGTGCGACTCTGTTCTGTTTTGTAATTCAGTTCAAGGGTAGCGGTTTTTACATTCCCTCTGTAAGTGATATCTTATGATAAGTGTCTTTTTCTGTGTGACTTATTTCACTTAGAATCGTCGTACCTAAATCCACTCATCATGCTGCTCCTAGCCTTATGACGTTGATTTCATGGCTGAGTGATATTCCATTGTACATAAGGACCACAACTTCTTTATCCATTCTTCTCTTTCCTGGGATGTTTCAGGTGTAACGAAGTGGAGGTTCTTGTCAACAGAGCAGCCCTAAACTTTGGGGTGCCTGTGTCTTGCTGATTTTTAGTTTTCCCAATTTATACGCCCATGAGTGGAAGTGCCCTATGCTCTCTAAGCTGAGTTTTTTAGATGTTTCAGGACACACCGTACACTTCTCCAGAGTGGCTGTTGGCAATTTACAGCCCGCCCATCAGCGTAGCAAGGCTCCCATTTCTCCATGGCCTGTCCTGCATTTCTGGTTTTGACACTTTATTCAGCATGGCCCTTTTGACCGATGGGAAGCGAGACTTCTTTGTAGCGCTGATTTGCCTTTCCAGGTTGCTTGGTTGGCCAAAAAGGGCGTATGCGTTTTTTCCTGAATATATTCAGGAAAAAACGCATACGCCCTTTTTGGCCAAGGGCATCATTGTCGAGGTTTTGCCGCTTTTCCTGTGCTTTAAAGGCGATTCGAATCTACCTCCTGAAATCGGTTTCCTGCAATTCTGCCTTGCTTTCAAATCCTCTTCGTAGCCTTCCCTCCATATATTTGTGGACGAGAGTTATCATTTCTAACTCAGCAGGTTTGTGAATTGCAGTGCCCCTGAGCTCCATTTTTCAACTCGCTTTCTTGGGAGCTGGCCGCAAAAGCGCAGGATTGCTTCAGGCCCTATTCTGGCTCCGGGCGGCAGGCTGAGCCTGTGGTTAATTCTGCTTCCTGATGGGAAAATAGAGTGACCTCTGCCTGTCCCAACACCTAGAGCTAGTCTCTCATTGGTTCCCCCTCTTCCCGTTCATCCTCAGGACAAATTGCAACGTGTACGGAACAGGAGGTTAAAGGTGCTGATTCTCCAAGGAGGGAGATTGCTAGTAAAGCGGCTGGAATGGCGAACCGGAGCACAAGGAGATGAGAAATGAGGTGCGTTTTAGAAACCTTTCCCGGTCACACGGTGTACCATCTTCTGGGTTGCTCGTGCATGTTTTCGACGTAGGAAGATGCCCTTGAACCTGGAGATTTGGGACCCATGGGATGGGTACCACGCCGTATTACTTTAAAGGGTCTGCGTTAGCTCACCCAACCTCACCAAACCTCTCAGCCCCAAGAGTGTCCACCCTTATGTCTCAATCAGCTGTGGGTCTAGATATGGTCAATCCAGGTGGCATCGCAGCCCCTGAACGAATTTTGTAAGAATTTCTCTCTCTTTCACTGTCTTTGTTTCACGGGTTTTTAAAAGTAATTGATTTTTATAACAGGGTTTAGCTGCTTTGCACTGCTGTGTTTATGCCGCTTTACACCCACTTGACTCACTTACAGAGAGATATCAATACATAGGTTTTAAGATTCTTACTAGTCAGATATATTCTTGGGCGGTGAATAGGGGGCGTTGAGTCCAGTTCACTGAGCAAGGAGTAGGTCTGGTCTATTACATATTGGGTTTATGGAACGGTATCTGAGCTAATTTGAAACCCTTGTTTTATGCATCACCCCACCTCACCTTTCCCGTTAAGCAGCCATAGTGTGTTTTCTAAACGTGCGACTCTGTTCTGTTTTGTAATTCAGTTCAAGGGTAGCGGTTTTTACATTCTCTCTGTAAGTGATATCTTATGATAAGTGTCTTTTTCTGTGTGACTTATTTCACTTAGAATCGTCGTACCTAAATCCACTCATCATGCTGCTCCTAGCCTTATGACGTTGATTTCATGGCTGAGTGATATTCCATTGTACATAAGGACCACAACTTCTTTATCCATTCTTCTCTTTCCTGGGATGTTTCAGGTGTAACGAAGTGGAGGTTCTTGTCAACAGAGCAGCCCTAAACTTTGGGGTGCCTGTGTCTTGCTGATTTTTAGTTTTCCCAATTTATACGCCCATGAGTGGAAGTGCCCTATGCTCTCTAAGCTGAGTTTTTTAGATGTTTCAGGACACACCGTACACTTCTCCAGAGTGGCTGTTGGCAATTTACAGCCCGCCCATCAGCGTAGCAAGGCTCCCATTTCTCCATGGCCTGTCCTGCATTTCTGGTTTTGACACTTTATTCAGCATGGCCCTTTTGACCGATGGGAAGCGAGACTTCTTTGTAGCGCTGATTTGCCTTTCCAGGTTGCTTGGTTGGCCAAAAAGGGCGTATGCGTTTTTTCCTGAATATATTCAGGAAAAAACGCATACGCCCTTTTTGGCCAAGGGCATCATTGTCGAGGTTTTGCCGCTTTTCCTGTGCTTTAAAGGCGATTCGAATCTACCTCCTGAAATCGGTTTCCTGCAATTCTGCCTTGCTTTCAAATCCTCTTCGTTGCCTTCCCTCCATATATTTGTGGACGAGAGTTATCATTTCTAACTCTGCAGGTTTGTGAATTGCAGTGCCCCTGAGCTCCATTTTTCAACTCGCTTTCTTGGGAGCTGGCCGCAAAAGCGCAGGATTGCTTCAGGCCCTATTCTGGCTCCGGGCGGCAGGCTGAGCCTGTGGTTAATTCTGCTTCCTGATGGGAAAATAGAGTGACCTGTGCCTGTCCCAACACCTAGAGCTAGTCTCTCATTGGTTACCCCTCTTCCCGTTCATCCTCAGGACAAATTGCAACGTGTTCGGAACAGGAGGTTAAAGGTGCTGATTCTCCAAGGAGGGAAATTGCTAGTAAAGCGGCTGGAATGTCGAACCGGAGCACAAGGAGATGAGAAATGAGGTGCGTTTTAGAAACCTTTCCCGGTCACACGGTGTACCATCTTCTGGGTTTCTCGTGCATGTTTTCGACGTAGGACGATGCCCTTGAACCTGGAGATTTGGGACCCATGGGATGGGTACCACGCCGTATTACTTTACAGGGTCTGCGTTAGCTCACCCAACCTCACCAAACCTCTCAGCCCCAAGAGTGTCCTCCCTTATGTCTCAATCAGCTGTGGGTCTAGATATGGTCAATCCAGGTGGCATCGCAGCCCCTGAACGAATTTTGTAAGAATTTCTCTCTCTTTCACTGTCTTTGTTTCACGGGTTTTTAAAAGTAATTGATTTTTATAATAGGGTTTAGCTGCTTTGCACTGCTGTGTTTATGCCGCTTTACACCCACTTGACTCACTTACAGAGAGATATCAATACATAGGTTTTAAGATTCTTACTAGTCAGATATATTCTTGGGCGGTGAATAGGGGGCGTTGAGTCCAGTTCACTGAGCAAGGAGTAGGTCTGGTCTATTACATATTGGGTTTATGGAACGGTATCTGAGCTAATTTGAAACCCTTGTTTTATGCATCACCCCACCTCACCTTTCCCGTTAAGCAGCCATAGTGTGTTTTCTAAACGTGCGACTCTGTTCTGTTTTGTAATTCAGTTCAAGGGTAGCGGTTTTTACATTCCCTCTGTAAGTGATATCTTATGATAAGTGTCTTTTTCTGTGTGACTTATTTCACTTAGAATCGTCGTACCTAAATCCACTCATCATGCTGCTCCTAGCCTTATGACGTTGATTTCATGGCTGAGTGATATTCCATTGTACATAAGGACCACAACTTCTTTATCCATTCTTCTCTTTCCTGGGATGTTTCAGGTGTAACGAAGTGGAGGTTCTTGTCAACAGAGCAGCCCTAAACTTTGGGGTGCCTGTGTCTTGCTGATTTTTAGTTTTCCCAATTTATACGCCCATGAGTGGAAGTGCCCTATGCTCTCTAAGCTGAGTTTTTTAGATGTTTCAGGACACACCGTACACTTCTCCAGAGTGGCTGTTGGCAATTTACAGCCCGCCCATCAGCGTAGCAAGGCTCCCATTTCTCCATGGCCTGTCCTGCATTTCTGGTTTTGACACTTTATTCAGCATGGCCCTTTTGACCGATGGGAAGCGAGACTTCTTTGTAGCGCTGATTTGCCTTTCCAGGTTGCTTGGTTGGCCAAAAAGGGCGTATGCGTTTTTTCCTGAATATATTCAGGAAAAAACGCATACGCCCTTTTTGGCCAAGGGCATCATTGTCGAGGTTTTGCCGCTTTTCCTGTGCTTTAAAGGCGATTCGAATCTACCTCCTGAAATCGGTTTCCTGCAATTCTGCCTTGCTTTCAAATCCTCTTCGTAGCCTTCCCTCCATATATTTGTGGACGAGAGTTATCATTTCTAACTCAGCAGGTTTGTGAATTGCAGTGCCCCTGAGCTCCATTTTTCAACTCGCTTTCTTGGGAGCTGGCCGCAAAAGCGCAGGATTGCTTCAGGCCCTATTCTGGCTCCGGGCGGCAGGCTGAGCCTGTGGTTAATTCTGCTTCCTGATGGGAAAATAGAGTGACCTCTGCCTGTCCCAACACCTAGAGCTAGTCTCTCATTGGTTCCCCCTCTTCCCGTTCATCCTCAGGACAAATTGCAACGTGTACGGAACAGGAGGTTAAAGGTGCTGATTCTCCAAGGAGGGAGATTGCTAGTAAAGCGGCTGGAATGGCGAACCGGAGCACAAGGAGATGAGAAATGAGGTGCGTTTTAGAAACCTTTCCCGGTCACACGGTGTACCATCTTCTGGGTTGCTCGTGCATGTTTTCGACGTAGGAAGATGCCCTTGAACCTGGAGATTTGGGACCCATGGGATGGGTACCACGCCGTATTACTTTAAAGGGTCTGCGTTAGCTCACCCAACCTCACCAAACCTCTCAGCCCCAAGAGTGTCCACCCTTATGTCTCAATCAGCTGTGGGTCTAGATATGGTCAATCCAGGTGGCATCGCAGCCCCTGAACGAATTTTGTAAGAATTTCTCTCTCTTTCACTGTCTTTGTTTCACGGGTTTTTAAAAGTAATTGATTTTTATAACAGGGTTTAGCTGCTTTGCACTGCTGTGTTTATGCCGCTTTACACCCACTTGACTCACTTACAGAGAGATATCAATACATAGGTTTTAAGATTCTTACTAGTCAGATATATTCTTGGGCGGTGAATAGGGGGCGTTGAGTCCAGTTCACTGAGCAAGGAGTAGGTCTGGTCTATTACATATTGGGTTTATGGAACGGTATCTGAGCTAATTTGAAACCCTTGTTTTATGCATCACCCCACCTCACCTTTCCCGTTAAGCAGCCATAGTGTGTTTTCTAAACGTGCGACTCTGTTCTGTTTTGTAATTCAGTTCAAGGGTAGCGGTTTTTACATTCCCTCTGTAAGTGATATCTTATGATAAGTGTCTTTTTCTGTGTGACTTATTTCACTTAGAATCGTCGTACCTAAATCCACTCATCATGCTGCTCCTAGCCTTATGACGTTGATTTCATGGCTGAGTGATATTCCATTGTACATAAGGACCACAACTTCTTTATCCATTCTTCTCTTTCCTGGGATGTTTCAGGTGTAACGAAGTGGAGGTTCTTGTCAACAGAGCAGCCCTAAACTTTGGGGTGCCTGTGTCTTGCTGATTTTTAGTTTTCCCAATTTATACGCCCATGAGTGGAAGTGCCCTATGCTCTCTAAGCTGAGTTTTTTAGATGTTTCAGGACACACCGTACACTTCTCCAGAGTGGCTGTTGGCAATTTACAGCCCGCCCATCAGCGTAGCAAGGCTCCCATTTCTCCATGGCCTGTCCTGCATTTCTGGTTTTGACACTTTATTCAGCATGGCCCTTTTGACCGATGGGAAGCGAGACTTCTTTGTAGCGCTGATTTGCCTTTCCAGGTTGCTTGGTTGGCCAAAAAGGGCGTATGCGTTTTTTCCTGAATATATTCAGGAAAAAACGCATACGCCCTTTTTGGCCAAGGGCATCATTGTCGAGGTTTTGCCGCTTTTCCTGTGCTTTAAAGGCGATTCGAATCTACCTCCTGAAATCGGTTTCCTGCAATTCTGCCTTGCTTTCAAATCCTCTTCGTTGCCTTCCCTCCATATATTTGTGGACGAGAGTTATCATTTCTAACTCTGCAGGTTTGTGAATTGCAGTGCCCCTGAGCTCCATTTTTCAACTCGCTTTCTTGGGAGCTGGCCGCAAAAGCGCAGGATTGCTTCAGGCCCTATTCTGGCTCCGGGCGGCAGGCTGAGCCTGTGGTTAATTCTGCTTCCTGATGGGAAAATAGAGTGACCTGTGCCTGTCCCAACACCTAGAGCTAGTCTCTCATTGGTTACCCCTCTTCCCGTTCATCCTCAGGACAAATTGCAACGTGTTCGGAACAGGAGGTTAAAGGTGCTGATTCTCCAAGGAGGGAAATTGCTAGTAAAGCGGCTGGAATGTCGAACCGGAGCACAAGGAGATGAGAAATGAGGTGCGTTTTAGAAACCTTTCCCGGTCACACGGTGTACCATCTTCTGGGTTTCTCGTGCATGTTTTCGACGTAGGACGATGCCCTTGAACCTGGAGATTTGGGACCGATGGGATGGGTACCACGCCGTATTACTTTACAGGGTCTGCGTTAGCTCACCCAACCTCACCAAACCTCTCAGCCCCAAGAGTGTCCTCCCTTATGTCTCAATCAGCTGTGGGTCTAGATATGGTCAATCCAGGTGGCATCGCAGCCCCTGAACGAATTTTGTAAGAATTTCTCTCTCTTTCACTGTCTTTGTTTCACGGGTTTTTAAAAGTAATTGATTTTTATAATAGGGTTTAGCTGCTTTGCACTGCTGTGTTTATGCCGCTTTACACCCACTTGACTCACTTACAGAGAGATATCAATACATAGGTTTTAAGATTCTTACTAGTCAGATATATTCTTGGGCGGTGAATAGGGGGCGTTGAGTCCAGTTCACTGAGCAAGGAGTAGGTCTGGTCTATTACATATTGGGTTTATGGAACGGTATCTGAGCTAATTTGAAACCCTTGTTTTATGCATCACCCCACCTCACCTTTCCCGTTAAGCAGCCATAGTGTGTTTTCTAAACGTGCGACTCTGTTCTGTTTTGTAATTCAGTTCAAGGGTAGCGGTTTTTACATTCCCTCTGTAAGTGATATCTTATGATAAGTGTCTTTTTCTGTGTGACTTATTTCACTTAGAATCGTCGTACCTAAATCCACTCATCATGCTGCTCCTAGCCTTATGACGTTGATTTCATGGCTGAGTGATATTCCATTGTACATAAGGACCACAACTTCTTTATCCATTCTTCTCTTTCCTGGGATGTTTCAGGTGTAACGAAGTGGAGGTTCTTGTCAACAGAGCAGCCCTAAACTTTGGGGTGCCTGTGTCTTGCTGATTTTTAGTTTTCCCAATTTATACGCCCATGAGTGGAAGTGCCCTATGCTCTCTAAGCTGAGTTTTTTAGATGTTTCAGGACACACCGTACACTTCTCCAGAGTGGCTGTTGGCAATTTACAGCCCGCCCATCAGCGTAGCAAGGCTCCCATTTCTCCATGGCCTGTCCTGCATTTCTGGTTTTGACACTTTATTCAGCATGGCCCTTTTGACCGATGGGAAGCGAGACTTCTTTGTAGCGCTGATTTGCCTTTCCAGGTTGCTTGGTTGGCCAAAAAGGGCGTATGCGTTTTTTCCTGAATATATTCAGGAAAAAACGCATACGCCCTTTTTGGCCAAGGGCATCATTGTCGAGGTTTTGCCGCTTTTCCTGTGCTTTAAAGGCGATTCGAATCTACCTCCTGAAATCGGTTTCCTGCAATTCTGCCTTGCTTTCAAATCGTCTTCGTTGCCTTCCCTCCATATATTTGTGGACGAGAGTTATCATTTCTAACTCTGCAGGTTTGTGAATTGCAGTGCCCCTGAGCTCCATTTTTCAACTTGCTTTCTTGGGAGCTGACCGCAAAAGCGCAGGATTGCTTCAGGCCCTATTCTGGCTCCGGGCGGCAGGCTGAGCCTGTGGTTAATTCTGCTTCCTGATGGGAAAATAGAGTGACCTGTGCCTGTCCCAACACCTAGAGCTAGTCTCTCATTGGTTCCCCCTCTTCCCGTTCATCCTCAGGACAAATTGCAACGTGTTCGGAACAGGAGGTTAAAGGTGCTGATTCTCCAAGGAGGGAGATTGCTAGTAAAGCGGCTGGAATGGCGAACCGGAGCACAAGGAGATGAGAAATGAGGTGCGTTTTAGAAACCTTTCCCGGTCACATGGTGTACCATCTTCTGGGTTTCTCGTGCATGTTTTCGACGTAGGACGATGCCCTTGAACCTGGAGATTTGGGACCCATGGGATGGGTACCACGCCGTATTACTTTACAGGGTCTGCGTTAGCTCACCCAACCTCACCAAACCTCTCAGCCCCAAGAGTGTCCTCCCTTATGTCTCAATCAGCTGTGGGTCTAGATATGGTCAATCCAGGTGGCATCGCAGCCCCTGAACGAATTTTGTAAGAATTTCTCTCTCTTTCACTGTCTTTGTTTCACGGGTTTTTAAAAGTAATTGATTTTTATAATAGGGTTTAGCTGCTTTGCACTGCTGTGTTTATGCCGCTTTACACCCACTTGACTCACTTACAGAGAGATATCAATACATAGGTTTTAAGATTCTTACTAGTCAGATATATTCTTGGGCGGTGAATAGGGGGCGTTGAGTCCAGTTCACTGAGCAAGGAGTAGGTCTGGTCTATTACATATTGGGTTTATGGAACGGTATCTGAGCTAATTTGAAACCCTTGTTTTATGCATCACCCCACCTCACCTTTCCCGTTAAGCAGCCATAGTGTGTTTTCTAAACGTGCGACTCTGTTCTGTTTTGTAATTCAGTTCAAGGGTAGCGGTTTTTACATTCCCTCTGTAAGTGATATCTTATGATAAGTGTCTTTTTCTGTGTGACTTATTTCACTTAGAATCGTCGTACCTAAATCCACTCATCATGCTGCTCCTAGCCTTATGACGTTGATTTCATGGCTGAGTGATATTCCATTGTACATAAGGACCACAACTTCTTTATCCATTCTTCTCTTTCCTGGGATGTTTCAGGTGTAACGAAGTGGAGGTTCTTGTCAACAGAGCAGCCCTAAACTTTGGGGTGCCTGTGTCTTGCTGATTTTTAGTTTTCCCAATTTATACGCCCATGAGTGGAAGTGCCCTATGCTCTCTAAGCTGAGTTTTTTAGATGTTTCAGGACACACCGTACACTTCTCCAGAGTGGCTGTTGGCAATTTACAGCCCGCCCATCAGCGTAGCAAGGCTCCCATTTCTCCATGGCCTGTCCTGCATTTCTGGTTTTGACACTTTATTCAGCATGGCCCTTTTGACCGATGGGAAGCGAGACTTCTTTGTAGCGCTGATTTGCCTTTCCAGGTTGCTTGGTTGGCCAAAAAGGGCGTATGCGTTTTTTCCTGAATATATTCAGGAAAAAACGCATACGCCCTTTTTGGCCAAGGGCATCATTGTCGAGGTTTTGCCGCTTTTCCTGTGCTTTAAAGGCGATTCGAATCTACCTCCTGAAATCTGTTTCCTGCAATTCTGCCTTGCTTTCAAATCCTCTTCGTTGCCTTCCCTCCATATATTTGTGGACGAGAGTTATCATTTCTAACTCTGCAGGTTTGTGAATTGCAGTGCCCCTGAGCTCCATTTTTCAACTCGCTTTCTTGGGAGCTGGCCGCAAAAGCGCAGGATTGCTTCAGGCCCTATTCTGGCTCCGGGCGGCAGGCTGAGCCTGTGGTTAATTCTGCTTCCTGATGGGAAAATAGAGTGACCTGTGCCTGTCCCAACACCTAGAGCTAGTCTCTCATTGGTTCCCCCTCTTCCCGTTCATCCTCAGGACAAATTGCAACGTGTTCGGAACAGGAGGTTAAAGGTGCTGATTCTCCAAGGAGGGAGATTGCTAGTAAAGCGGCTGGAATGGCGAACCGGAGCACAAGGAGATGAGAAATGAGGTGCGTTTTAGAAACCTTTCTCGGTCACACGGTGTACCATCTTCTGGGTTTCTCGTGCATGTTTTCGACGTAGGACGATGCCCTTGAACCTGGAGATTTGGGACCCATGGGATGGGTACCACGCCGTATTACTTTACAAGGTCTGCGTTAGCTCACCCAACCTCAACAAACCTCTCAGCCCCAAGAGTGTCCTCCCTTATGTCTCAATCAGCTGTGGGTCTAGATATGGTCAATCCAGGTGGCATCGCAGCCCCTGAACGAATTTTGTAAGAATTTCTCTCTCTTTCACTGTCTTTGTTTCACGGGTTTTTAAAAGTAATTGATTTTTATAATGGGGTTTAGCTGCTTTCCACTGCTGTGTTTATGCCGCTTTACACCTACTTGACTCACTTACAGAGAGGTATCAATACATAGGTTTTAAGATTCTTACTAGTCAGATATATTCTTGGGCGGTGAATAGGGGTTGTTGAGTCCAGTTCACTGAGCAAGGAGTAGGTCTTGTCTATTACATATTGGGTTTATGGAACGGTATCTGAGCTAATTTGAAACCCTTGGTTTATGCATCACCCCACCTCACCTTTCCCGTTAAGCAGCCATAGTGTGTTTTCTAAACGTGCGACTCTGTTCTGTTTTGTAATTCAGTTCAAGGGTAGCGGTTTTTACATTCCCTCTGTAAGTGATATCTTATGATAAGTGTCTTTTTCTGTGTGACTTATTTCACTTAGAATCGTCGTACCTAAATCCACTCATCATGCTGCTCCTAGCCTTATGACGTTGATTTCATGGCTGAGTGATATTCCATTGTACATAAGGACCACAACTTCTTTATCCATTCTTCTCTTTCCTGGGATGTTTAAGGTGTAACGAAGTGGAGGTTCTTGTCAACAGAGCAGCCCTAAACTTTGGGGTGCCTGTGTCTTGCTGATTTTTAGTTTTCCCAATTTATACGCCCATGAGTGGAAGTGCCCTATGCTCTCTAAGCTGAGTTTTTTAGATGTTTCAGGACACACCGTACACTTCTCCAGAGTGGCTGTTGGCAATTTACAGCCCGCCCATCAGCGTAGCAAGGCTCCCATTTCTCCATGGCCTGTCCTGCATTTCTGGTTTTGACACTTTATTCAGCATGGCCCTTTTGACCGATGGGAAGCGAGACTTCTTTGTAGCGCTGATTTGCCTTTCCAGGTTGCTTGGTTGGCCAAAAAGGGCGTATGCGTTTTTTCCTGAATATATTCAGGAAAAAACGCATACGCCCTTTTTGGCCAAGGGCATCATTGTCGAGGTTTTGCCGCTTTTCCTGTGCTTTAAAGGCGATTCGAATCTACCTCCTGAAATCGGTTTCCTGCAATTCTGCCTTGCTTTCAAATCCTCTTCGTAGCCTTCCCTCCATATATTTGTGGACGAGAGTTATCATTTCTAACTCTGCAGGTTTGTGAATTGCAGTGCCCCTGAGCTCCATTTTTCAACTCGCTTTCTTGGGAGCTGGCCGCAAAAGCGCAGGATTGCTTCAGGCCCTATTCTGGCTCCGGGCGGCAGGCTGAGCCTGTGGTTAATTCTGCTACCTGATGGGAAAATAGAGTGACCTGTGCCTGTCCCAACACCTAGAGCTAGTCTGTCAATGGTTCCCCCTCTTCCCGTTCATCCTCAGGACAAATTGCAACGTGTACGGAACAGGAGGTTAAAGGTGCTGATTCTCCAAGGAGGGAGATTGCTAGTAAAGCGGCTGGAATGGCGAACCGGAGCACAAGGAGATGAGAAATGAGGTGCGTTTTAGAAACCTTTCCCGGTCACACGGTGTACCATCTTCTGGGTTTCTCGTGCGTGTTTTCGACGTAGGAAGATGCCCTTGACCCTGGAGATTTGGGACCCATGGGATGGGTACCACGCCGTATTACTTTAAAGGGTCTGCGTTTGCTCACCCAACCTCACCAAACCTCTCAGCCCCAAGAGTGTCCACCCTTATGTCTCAGTCATCTGTGGGTCTAGATATGGTCAATCCAGCTGGCATCGCAGCCCCTGAACGAATTTTGTAAGAATTTCTCTCTCTTTCACTGTCTTTGTTTCACGGGTTTTTAAAAGTAATTGATTTTTATAATGGGGTTTAGCTGCTTTGCACTGCTGTGTTTATGCCGCTTTACACCTACTTGACTCACTTACAGAGAGATATCACTACATAGGTTTTAAGATTCTTACTAGTCAGATATATTCTTGGGCGGTGAATAGGGGTTGTTGAGTCCAGTTCACTGAGCAAGGAGTAGGTCTTGTCTATTACATATTGGGTTTATGGAACGGTATCTGAGCTAATTTGAAACCCTTGTTTTATGCATCACCCCACCTCACCTTTCCCGTTAAGCAGCCATAGTGTGTTTTCTAAACGTGCGACTCTGTTCTGTTTTGTAATTCAGTTCAAGGGTAGCGGTTTTTACATTCTCTCTGTAAGTGATATCTTATGATAAGTGTCTTTTTCTGTGTGACTTATTTCACTTAGAATCGTCGTACCTAAATCCACTCATCATGCTGCTCCTAGCCTTATGACGTTGATTTCATGGCTGAGTGATATTCCATTGTACATAAGGACCACAACTTCTTTATCCATTCTTCTCTTTCCTGGGATGTTTAAGGTGTAACGAAGTGGAGGTTCTTGTCAACAGAGCAGCCCTAAACTTTGGGGTGCCTGTGTCTTGCTGATTTTTAGTTTTCCCAATTTATACGCCCATGAGTGGAAGTGCCCTATGCTCTCTAAGCTGAGTTTTTTAGATGTTTCAGGACACACCGTACACTTCTCCAGAGTGGCTGTTGGCAATTTACAGCCCGCCCATCAGCGTAGCAAGGCTCCCATTTCTCCATGGCCTGTCCTGCATTTCTGGTTTTGACACTTTATTCAGCATGGCCCTTTTGACCGATGGGAAGCGAGACTTCTTTGTAGCGCTGATTTGCCTTTCCAGGTTGCTTGGTTGGCCAAAAAGGGCGTATGCGTTTTTTCCTGAATATATTCAGGAAAAAACGCATACGCCCTTTTTGGCCAAGGGCATCATTGTCGAGGTTTTGCCGCTTTTCCTGTGCTTTAAAGGCGATTCGAATCTACCTCCTGAAATCGGTTTCCTGCAATTCTGCCTTGCTTTCAAATCCTCTTCGTAGCCTTCCCTCCATATATTTGTGGACGAGAGTTATCATTTCTAACTCTGCAGGTTTGTGAATTGCAGTGCCCCTGA
This sequence comes from Balaenoptera borealis, assembly GCF_965194805.1. Lineage (NCBI taxonomy): Eukaryota > Metazoa > Chordata > Mammalia > Artiodactyla > Balaenopteridae > Balaenoptera > Balaenoptera borealis. The sequence continues at coordinate 51,777 of NW_028122324.1, forward strand.
GCTCCATTTTTCAACTCGCTTTCTTGGGAGCTGGCCGCAAAAGCGCAGGATTGCTTCAGGCCCTATTCTGGCTCCGGGCGGCAGGCTGAGCCTGTGGTTAATTCTTCTTCCTGATGGGAAAATAGAGTGACCTGTGCCTGTCCCAACACCTAGAGCTAGTCTCTCATTGGTTCCCCCTCTTCCCGTTCATCCTCAGGACAAATTGCAACGTGTACGGAACAGGAGGTTAAAGGTGCTGATTCTCCAAGGAGGGAGATTGCTAGTAAAGCGGCTGGAATGGCGAACCGGAGCACAAGGAGATGAGAAATGAGGTGCGTTTTAGAAACCTTTCCCGGTCACACGGTGTACCATCTTCTGGGTTGCTCGTGCATGTTTTCGACGTAGGAAGATGCCCTGGAACCTGGAGATTTGGGACCCATGGGATGGGTACCATGCCGTATTACTTTAAAGGGTCTGCGTTAGCTCACCCAACCTCACCAAACCTCTCAGCCCCAAGAGTGTCCTCCCTTATGTCTCAATCAGCTGTGGGTCTAGATATGGTCAATCCAGGTGGCATCGCAGCCCCTGAACGAATTTTGTAAGAATTTCTCTCTCTTTCACTGTCTTTGTTTCACGGGTTTTTAAAAGTAATTGATTTTTATAATAGGGTTTAGCTGCTTTGCACTGCTGTGTTTATGCCGCTTTACACCCACTTGACTCACTTACAGAGAGATATCAATACATAGGTTTTAAGATTCTTACTAGTCAGATATATTCTTGGGCGGTGAATAGGGGGCGTTGAGTCCAGTTCACTGAGCAAGGAGTAGGTCTGGTCTATTACATATTGGGTTTATGGAACGGTATCTGAGCTAATTTGAAACCCTTGTTTTATGCATCACCCCACCTCACCTTTCCCGTTAAGCAGCCATAGTGTGTTTTCTAAACGTGCGACTCTGTTCTGTTTTGTAATTCAGTTCAAAGGTAGCGGTTTTTACATTCTCTCTGTAAGTGATATCTTATGATAAGTGTCTTTTTCTGTGTGACTTATTTCACTTAGAATCGTCGTACCTAAATCCACTCATCATGCTGCTCCTAGCCTTATGACGTTGATTTCATGGCTGAGTGATATTCCATTGTACATAAGGACCACAACTTCTTTATCCATTCTTCTCTTTCCTGGGATGTTTCAGGTGTAACGAAGTGGAGGTTCTTGTCAACAGAGCAGCCCTAAACTTTGGGGTGCCTGTGTCTTGCTGATTTTTAGTTTTCCCAATTTATACGCCCATGAGTGGAAGTGCCCTATGCTCTCTAAGCTGAGTTTTTTAGATGTTTCAGGACACACCGTACACTTCTCCAGAGTGGCTGTTGGCAATTTACAGCCCGCCCATCAGCGTAGCAAGGCTCCCATTTCTCCATGGCCTGTCCTGCATTTCTGGTTTTGACACTTTATTCAGCATGGCCCTTTTGACCGATGGGAAGCGAGACTTCTTTGTAGCGCTGATTTGCCTTTCCAGGTTGCTTGGTTGGCCAAAAAGGGCGTATGCGTTTTTTCCTGAATATATTCAGGAAAAAACGCATACGCCCTTTTTGGCCAAGGGCTTCATTGTCGAGGTTTTGCCGCTTTTCCTGTGCTTTAAAGGCGATTCGAATCTACCTCCTGAAATCTGTTTCCTGCAATTCTGCCTTGCTTTCAAATCCTCTTCGTTGCCTTCCCTCCATATATTTGTGGACGAGAGTTATCATTTCTAACTCTGCAGGTTTGTGAATTGCAGTGCCCCTGCGCTCCATTTTTTAACTCGCTTTCTTGGGAGCTGGCCGCAAAAGCGCAGGATTGCTTCAGGCCCTATTCTGACTCCGGGCGGCAGGCTGAGCCTGTGGTTAATTCTGCTTCCTGATGGGAAAATAGAGTGACCTGTGCCTGTCCCAACACCTAGAGCTAGTCTCTCATTGGTTCCCCCTCTTCCCGTTCATCCTCAGGACAAATTGCAACGTGTTCGGAACAGGAGGTTAAAGGTGCTGATTCTCCAAGGAGGGAGATTGCTAGTAAAGCGGCTGGAATGGCGAACCGGAGCACAAGGAGATGAGAAATGAGGTGCGTTTTAGAAACCTTTCCCGGTCACACGGTGTACCATCTTCTGGGTTGCTCGTGCATGTTTTCGACGTAGGACGATGCCCTTGAACCTGGAGATTTGGGACCCATGGGATGGGTACCACGCCGTATTACTTTACAGGGTCTGCATTAGCTCACCCAACCTCACCAAACCTCTCAGCCCCAAGAGTGTCCTCCCTTATGTCTCAATCAGCTGTGGGTCTAGATATGGTCAATCCAGGTGGCATCGCAGCCCCTGAACGAATTTTGTAAGAATTTCTCTCTCTTTCACTGTCTTTGTTTCACGGGTTTTTAAAAGTAATTGATTTTTATAATAGGGTTTAGCTGCTTTGCACTGCTGTGTTTATGCCGCTTTACACCCACTTGACTCACTTACAGAGAGATATCAATACATAGGTTTTAAGATTCTTACTAGTCAGATATATTCTTGGGCGGTGAATAGGGGGCGTTGAGTCCAGTTCACTGAGCAAGGAGTAGGTCTGGTCTATTACATATTGGGTTTATGGAACGGTATCTGAGCTAATTTGAAACCCTTGTTTTATGCATCACCCCACCTCACCTTTCCCGTTAAGCAGCCATAGTGTGTTTTCTAAACGTGCGACTCTGTTCTGTTTTGTAATTCAGTTCAAAGGTAGCGGTTTTTACATTCTCTCTGTAAGTGATATCTTATGATAAGTGTCTTTTTCTGTGTGACTTATTTCACTTAGAATCGTCGTACCTAAATCCACTCATCATGCTGCTCCTAGCCTTATGACGTTGATTTCATGGCTGAGTGATATTCCATTGTACATAAGGACCACAACTTCTTTATCCATTCTTCTCTTTCCTGGGATGTTTCAGGTGTAACGAAGTGGAGGTTCTTGTCAACAGAGCAGCCCTAAACTTTGGGGTGCCTGTGTCTTGCTGATTTTTAGTTTTCCCAATTTATACGCCCATGAGTGGAAGTGCCCTATGCTCTCTAAGCTGAGTTTTTTAGATGTTTCAGGACACACCGTACACTTCTCCAGAGTGGCTGTTGGCAATTTACAGCCCGCCCATCAGCGTAGCAAGGCTCCCATTTCTCCATGGCCTGTCCTGCATTTCTGGTTTTGACACTTTATTCAGCATGGCCCTTTTGACCGATGGGAAGCGAGACTTCTTTGTAGCGCTGATTTGCCTTTCCAGGTTGCTTGGTTGGCCAAAAAGGGCGTATGCGTTTTTTCCTGAATATATTCAGGAAAAAACGCATACGCCCTTTTTGGCCAAGGGCTTCATTGTCGAGGTTTTGCCGCTTTTCCTGTGCTTTAAAGGCGATTCGAATCTACCTCCTGAAATCTGTTTCCTGCAATTCTGCCTTGCTTTCAAATCCTCTTCGTTGCCTTCCCTCCATATATTTGTGGACGAGAGTTATCATTTCTAACTCTGCAGGTTTGTGAATTGCAGTGCCCCTGCGCTCCATTTTTCAACTCGCTTTCTTGGGAGCTGGCCGCAAAAGCGCAGGATTGCTTCAGGCCCTATTCTGGCTCCGGGCGGCAGGCTGAGCCTGTGGTTAATTCTGCTTCCTGATGGGAAAATAGAGTGACCTGTGCCTGTCCCAACACCTAGAGCTAGTCTCTCATTGGTTCCCCCTCTTCCCGTTCATCCTCAGGACAAATTGCAACGTGTTCGGAACAGGAGGTTAAAGGTGCTGATTCTCCAAGGAGGGAGATTGCTAGTAAAGCGGCTGGAATGGCGAACCGGAGCACAAGGAGATGAGAAATGAGGTGCGTTTTAGAAACCTTTCCCGGTCACACGGTGTACCATCTTCTGGGTTTCTCGTGCATGTTTTCGACGTAGGACGATGCCCTTGAACCTGGAGATTTGGGACCCATGGGATGGGTACCACGCCGTATTACTTTACAGGGTCTGCATTAGCTCACCCAACCTCACCAAACCTCTCAGCCCCAAGAGTGTCCTCCCTTATGTCTCAATCAGCTGTGGGTCTAGATATGGTCAATCCAGGTGGCATCGCAGCCCCTGAACGAATTTTGTAAGAATTTCTCTCTCTTTCACTGTCTTTGTTTCACGGGTTTTTAAAAGTAATTGATTTTTATAATAGGGTTTAGCTGCTTTGCACTGCTGTGTTTATGCCGCTTTACACCCACTTGACTCACTTACAGAGAGATATCAATACATAGGTTTTAAGATTCTTACTAGTCAGATATATTCTTGGGCGGTGAATAGGGGGCGTTGAGTCCAGTTCACTGAGCAAGGAGTAGGTCTGGTCTATTACATATTGGGTTTATGGAACGGTATCTGAGCTAATTTGAAACCCTTGTTTTATGCATCACCCCACCTCACCTTTCCCGTTAAGCAGCCATAGTGTGTTTTCTAAACGTGCGACTCTGTTCTGTTTTGTAATTCAGTTCAAGGGTAGCGGTTTTTACATTCCCTCTGTAAGTGATATCTTATGATAAGTGTCTTTTTCTGTGTGACTTATTTCACTTAGAATCGTCGTACCTAAATCCACTCATCATGCTGCTCCTAGCCTTATGACGTTGATTTCATGGCTGAGTGATATTCCATTGTACATAAGGACCACAACTTCTTTATCCATTCTTCTCTTTCCTGGGATGTTTCAGGTGTAACGAAGTGGAGGTTCTTGTCAACAGAGCAGCCCTAAACTTTGGGGTGCCTGTGTCTTGCTGATTTTTAGTTTTCCCAATTTATACGCCCATGAGTGGAAGTGCCCTATGCTCTCTAAGCTGAGTTTTTTAGATGTTTCAGGACACACCGTACACTTCTCCAGAGTGGCTGTTGGCAATTTACAGCCCGCCCATCAGCGTAGCAAGGCTCCCATTTCTCCATGGCCTGTCCTGCATTTCTGGTTTTGACACTTTATTCAGCATGGCCCTTTTGACCGATGGGAAGCGAGACTTCTTTGTAGCGCTGATTTGCCTTTCCAGGTTGCTTGGTTGGCCAAAAAGGGCGTATGCGTTTTTTCCTGAATATATTCAAGAAAAAACGCATACGCCCTTTTTGGCCAAGGGCATCATTGTCGAGGTTTTGCCGCTTTTCCTGTGCTTTAAAGGCGATTCGAATCTACCTCCTGAAATCGGTTTCCTGCAATTCTGCCTTGCTTTCAAATCCTCTTCGTTGCCTTCCCTCCATATATTTGTGGACGAGAGTTATCATTTCTAACTCTGCAGGTTTGTGAATTGCAGTGCCCCTGAGCTCCATTTTTCAACTCGCTTTCTTGGGAGCTGGCCGCAAAAGCGCAGGATTGCTTCAGGCCCTATTCTGGCTCCGGGCGGCAGGCTGAGCCTGTGGTTAATTCTGCTTCCTGATGGGAAAATAGAGTGACCTCTGCCTGTCCCAACACCTAGAGCTAGTCTCTCATTGGTTCCCCCTCTTCCCGTTCATCCTCAGGACAAATTGCAACGTGTTCGGAACAGGAGGTTAAAGGTGCTGATTCTCCAAGGAGGGAGATTGCTAGTAAAGCGGCTGGAATGGCGAACCGGAGCACAAGGAGATGAGAAATGAGGTGCGTTTTAGAAACCTTTCCCGGTCACACGGTGTACCATCTTCTGGGTTTCTCGTGCATGTTTTCGACGTAGGAAGATGCCCTTGAACCTGGAGATTTGGGACCCATGGGATGGGTACCACGCCATATTACTCTAAAGGGTCTGCGTTAGCTCACCCAACCTCACCAAACCTCTCAGCCCCAAGAGTGTCCACCCTTATGTCTCAATCAGCTGTGGGTCTAGATATGGTCAATCCAGGTGGCATCGCAGCCCCTGAACGAATTTTGTAAGAATTTCTCTCTCTTTCACTGTCTTTGTTTCACGGGTTTTTAAAAGTAATTGATTTTTATAATAGGGTTTAGCTGCTTTGCACTGCTGTGTTTATGCCGCTTTACACCCACTTGACTCACTTACAGAGAGATATCAATACATAGGTTTTAAGATTCTTACTAGTCAGATATATTCCTGGGCGGTGAATAGGGGTTGTTGAGTCCAGTTCACTGAGCAAGGAGTAGGTCTTGTCTATTACATATTGGGTTTATGGAACGGTATCTGAGCTAATTTGAAACCCTTGTTTTATGCATCACCCCACCTCACCTTTCCCGTTAAGCAGCCATAGTGTGTTTTCTAAACGTGCGACTCTGTTCTGTTTTGTAATTCAGTTCAAGGGTAGCGGTTTTTACATTCTCTCTGTAAGTGATATCTTATGATAAGTGTCTTTTTCTGTGTGACTTATTTCACTTAGAATCGTCGTACCTAAATCCACTCATCATGCTGCTCCTAGCCTTATGACGTTGATTTCATGGCTGAGTGATATTCCATTGTACATAAGGACCACAACTTCTTTATCCATTCTTCTCTTTCCTGGGATGTTTCAGGTGTAACGAAGTGGAGGTTCTTGTCAACAGAGCAGCCCTAAACTTTGGGGTGCCTGTGTCTTGCTGATTTTTAGTTTTCCCAATTTATACGCCCATGAGTGGAAGTGCCCTATGCTCTCTAAGCTGAGTTTTTTAGATGTTTCAGGACACACCGTACACTTCTCCAGAGTGGCTGTTGGCAATTTACAGCCCGCCCATCAGCGTAGCAAGGCTCCCATTTCTCCATGGCCTGTCCTGCATTTCTGGTTTTGACACTTTATTCAGCATGGCCCTTTTGACCGATGGGAAGCGAGACTTCTTTGTAGCGCTGATTTGCCTTTCCAGGTTGCTTGGTTGGCCAAAAAGGGCGTATGCGTTTTTTCCTGAATATATTCAGGAAAAAACGCATACGCCCTTTTTGGCCAAGGGCTTCATTGTCGAGGTTTTGCCGCTTTTCCTGTGCTTTAAAGGCGATTCGAATCTACCTCCTGAAATCTGTTTCCTGCAATTCTGCCTTGCTTTCAAATCCTCTTCGTTGCCTTCCCTCCATATATTTGTGGACGAGAGTTATCATTTCTAACTCTGCAGGTTTGTGAATTGCAGTGCCCCTGCGCTCCATTTTTCAACTCGCTTTCTTGGGAGCTGGCCGCAAAAGCGCAGGATTGCTTCAGGCCCTATTCTGGCTCCGGGCGGCAGGCTGAGCCTGTGGTTAATTCTGCTTCCTGATGGGAAAATAGAGTGACCTGTGCCTGTCCCAACACCTAGAGCTAGTCTCTCATTGGTTCCCCCTCTTCCCGTTCATCCTCAGGACAAATTGCAACGTGTTCGGAACAGGAGGTTAAAGGTGCTGATTCTCCAAGGAGGGAGATTGCTAGTAAAGCGGCTGGAATGGCGAACCGGAGCACAAGGAGATGAGAAATGAGGTGCGTTTTAGAAACCTTTCCCGGTCACACGGTGTACCATCTTCTGGGTTTCTCGTGCATGTTTTCGACGTAGGACGATGCCCTTGAACCTGGAGATTTGGGACCCATGGGATGGGTACCACGCCGTATTACTTTACAGGGTCTGCATTAGCTCACCCAACCTCACCAAACCTCTCAGCCCCAAGAGTGTCCTCCCTTATGTCTCAATCAGCTGTGGGTCTAGATATGGTCAATCCAGGTGGCATCGCAGCCCCTGAACGAATTTTGTAAGAATTTCTCTCTCTTTCACTGTCTTTGTTTCACGGGTTTTTAAAAGTAATTGATTTTTATAATAGGGTTTAGCTGCTTTGCACTGCTGTGTTTATGCCGCTTTACACCCACTTGACTCACTTACAGAGAGATATCAATACATAGGTTTTAAGATTCTTACTAGTCAGATATATTCTTGGGCGGTGAATAGGGGGCGTTGAGTCCAGTTCACTGAGCAAGGAGTAGGTCTGGTCTATTACATATTGGGTTTATGGAACGGTATCTGAGCTAATTTGAAACCCTTGTTTTATGCATCACCCCACCTCACCTTTCCCGTTAAGCAGCCATAGTGTGTTTTCTAAACGTGCGACTCTGTTCTGTTTTGTAATTCAGTTCAAGGGTAGCGGTTTTTACATTCCCTCTGTTAGTGATATCTTATGATAAGTGTCTTTTTCTGTGTGACTTATTTCACTTAGAATCGTCGTACCTAAATCCACTCATCATGCTGCTCCTAGCCTTATGACGTTGATTTCATGGCTGAGTGATATTCCATTGTACATAAGGACCACAACTTCTTTATCCATTCTTCTCTTTCCTGGGATGTTTAAGGTGTAACGAAGTGGAGGTTCTTGTCAACAGAGCAGCCCTAAACTTTGGGGTGCCTGTGTCTTGCTGATTTTTAGTTTTCCCAATTTATACGCCCATGAGTGGAAGTGCCCTATGCTCTCTAAGCTGAGTTTTTTAGATGTTTCAGGACACACCGTACACTTCTCCAGAGTGGCTGTTGGCAATTTACAGCCCGCCCATCAGCGTAGCAAGGCTCCCATTTCTCCATGGCCTGTCCTGCATTTCTGGTTTTGACACTTTATTCAGCATGGCCCTTTTGACCGATGGGAAGCGAGACTTCTTTGTAGCGCTGATTTGCCTTTCCAGGTTGCTTGGTTGGCCAAAAAGGGCGTATGCGTTTTTTCCTGAATATATTCAGGAAAAAACGCATACGCCCTTTTTGGCCAAGGGCATCATTGTCGAGGTTTTGCCGCTTTTCCTGTGCTTTAAAGGCGATTCGAATCTACCTCCTGAAATCTGTTTCCTGCAATTCTGCCTTGCTTTCAAATCCTCATCGTTGCCTTCCCTCCATATATTTGTGGACGAGAGTTATCATTTCTAACTCTGCAGGTTTGTGAATTGCAGTGCCCCTGAGCTCCATTTTTCAACTCGCTTTCTTGGGAGCTGGCCGCAAAAGCGCAGGATTGCTTCAGGCCCTATTCTGGCTCCGGGCGGCAGGCTGAGCCTGTGGTTAATTCTGCTTCCTGATGGGAAAATAGAGTGACCTGTGCCTGTCCCAACACCTAGAGCTAGTCTCTCATTGGTTCCCCCTCTTCCCGTTCATCCTCAGGACAAATTGCAACGTGTTCGGAACAGGAGGTTAAAGGTGCTGATTCTCCAAGGAGGGAGATTGCTAGTAAAGCGGCTGGAATGGCGAACCGGAGCACAAGGAGATGAGAAATGAGGTGCGTTTTAGAAACCTTTCCCGGTCACACGGTGTACCATCTTCTGGGTTTCTCGTGCATGTTTTCGACGTAGGACGATGCCCTTGAACCTGGAGATTTGGGACCCATGGGATGGGTACCACGCCGTATTACTTTACAGGGTCTGCGTTAGCTCACCCAACCTCACCAAACCTCTCAGCCCCAAGAGTGTCCTCCCTTATGTCTCAATCAGCTGTGGTTCTAGATATGGTCAATCCAGGTGGCATCGCAGCCCCTGAACGAATTTTGTAAGAATTTATCTCTCTTTCACTGTCTTTGTTTCACGGGTTTTTAAAAGTAATTGATTTTTATAATAGGGTTTAGCTGCTTTGCACTGCTGTGTTTATGCCGCTTTACACCCACTTGACTCACTTACAGAGAGATATCAATACATAGGTTTTAAGATTCTTACTAGTCAGATATATTCTTGGGCGGTGAATAGGGGGCGTTGAGTCCAGTTCACTGAGCAAGGAGTAGGTCTGGTCTATTACATATTGGGTTTATGGAACGGTATCTGAGCTAATTTGAAACCCTTGTTTTATGCATCACCCCACCTCACCTTTCCCGTTAAGCAGCCATAGTGTGTTTTCTAAACGTGCGACTCTGTTCTGTTTTGTAATTCAGTTCAAAGGTAGCGGTTTTTACATTCTCTCTGTAAGTGATATCTTATGATAAGTGTCTTTTTCTGTGTGACTTATTTCACTTAGAATCGTCGTACCTAAATCCACTCATCATGCTGCTCCTAGCCTTATGACGTTGATTTCATGGCTGAGTGATATTCCATTGTACATAAGGACCCCAACTTCTTTATCCATTCTTCTCTTTCCTGGGATGTTTAAGGTGTAACGAAGTGGAGGTTCTTGTCAACAGAGCAGCCCTAAACTTTGGGGTGCCTGTGTCTTGCTGATTTTTAGTTTTCCCAATTTATACGCCCATGAGTGGAAGTGCCCTATGCTCTCTAAGCTGAGTTTTTTAGATGTTTCAGGACACACCGTACACTTCTCCAGAGTGGCTGTTGGCAATTTACAGCCCGCCCATCAGCGTAGCAAGGCTCCCATTTCTCCATGGCCTGTCCTGCATTTCTGGTTTTGACACTTTATTCAGCATGGCCCTTTTGACCGATGGGAAGCGAGACTTCTTTGTAGCGCTGATTTGCCTTTCCAGGTTGCTTGGTTGGCCAAAAAGGGCGTATGCGTTTTTTCCTGAATATATTCAGGAAAAAACGCATACGCCCTTTTTGGCCAAGGGCATCATTGTCGAGGTTTTGCCGCTTTTCCTGTGCTTTAAAGGCGATTCGAATCTACCTCCTGAAATCGGTTTCCTGCAATTCTGCCTTGCTTTCAAATCCTCTTCGTTGCCTTCCCTCCATATATTTGTGGACGAGAGTTATCATTTCTAACGCTGCAGGTTTGTGAATTGCAGTGCCCCTGAGCTCCATTTTTCAACTCGCTTTCTTGGGAGCTGGCCGCAAAAGCGCAGGATTGCTTCAGGCCCTATTCTGGCTCCGGGCGGCAGGCTGAGCCTGTGGTTAATTCTGCTTCCTGATGGGAAAATAGAGTGACCTCTGCCTGTCCCAACACCTAGAGCTAGTCTCTCATTGGTTCCCCCTCTTCCCGTTCATCCTCAGGACAAATTGCAACGTGTTCGGAACAGGAGGTTAAAGGTGCTGATTCTCCAAGGAGGGAGATTGCTAGTAAAGCGGCTGGAATGTCGAACCGGAGCACAAGGAGATGAGAAATGAGGTGCGTTTTAGAAACCTTTCCCGGTCACACGGTGTACCATCTTCTGGGTTTCTCGTGCATGTTTTCGACGTAGGACGATGCCCTTGAACCTGGAGATTTGGGACCCATGGGATGGGTACCACGCCGTATTACTTTACAGGGTCTGCGTTAGCTCACCCAACCTCACCAAACCTCTCAGCCCCAAGAGTGTCCTCCCTTATGTCTCAATCAGCTGTGGGTCTAGATATGGTCAATCCAGGTGGCATCGCAGCCCCTGAACGAATTTTGTAAGAATTTCTCTCTCTTTCACTGTCTTTGTTTCACGGGTTTTTAAAAGTAATTGATTTTTATAATAGGGTTTAGCTGCTTTGCACTGCTGTGTTTATGCCGCTTTACACCCACTTGACTCACTTACAGAGAGATATCAATACATAGGTTTTAAGATTCTTACTAGTCAGATATATTCTTGGGCGGTGAATAGGGGGCGTTGAGTCCAGTTCACTGAGCAAGGAGTAGGTCTGGTCTATTACATATTGGGTTTATGGAACGGTAGCTGAGCTAATTTGAAACCCTTGTTTTATGCATCACCCCACCTCACCTTTCCCGTTAAGCAGCCATAGTGTGTTTTCTAAACGTGCGACTCTGTTCTGTTTTGTAATTCAGTTCAAAGGTAGCGGTTTTTACATTCTCTCTGTAAGTGATATCTTATGATAAGTGTCTTTTTCTGTGTGACTTATTTCACTTAGAATCGTCGTACCTAAATCCACTCATCATGCTGCTCCTAGCCTTATGACGTTGATTTCATGGCTGAGTGATATTCCATTGTACATAAGGACCACAACTTCTTTATCCATTCTTCTCTTTCCTGGGATATTTAAGGTGTAACGAAGTGGAGGTTCTTGTCAACAGAGCAGCCCTAAGTTTTGGGGTGCCTGTGTCTTGCTGATTTTTAGTTTTCTCAATTTATACGCCCATGAGTGGAAGTGCCCTATGCTCTCTAAGCTGAGTTTTTTAGATGTTTCAGGACACACCGTACACTTCTCCAGAGTGGCTGTTGGCAATTTACAGCCCGCCCATCAGCGTAGCAAGTCTCCCATTTCTCCATGGCCTGTCCTGCATTTCTGGTTTTGACACTTTATTCAGCATGGCCCTTTTTGACCGATGGGAAGCGAGGCTTCTTTGTAGCGCTGATTTGCCTTTCCAGGTTGCTTGGTTGGCCAAAAACGGCGTATGCCTTTTTTCCTGAATATTTTCAGGAAAAAAGGCATACGCCCTTTTTGGCCAAGGGCATCATTGTCGAGGTTTTGCCGCTTCTCCTGTGCTTTAAAGGCGATTCGAATCTACCTCCTGAAATCTGTTTCCTGCAATTCTGCCTTGCTTTCAAATCCTCTTCGTTGCCTTCCCTCAATATATTTGTGGACGAGAGTTATCATTTCTTACTCTGCGGGTTTGTGAATTGCAGTGCCCCTGAGCTCCATTTTTCAACTCGCTTTCTTGGGAGCTGGCCGTAAAAGCGCAGGATTGCTTCAGGCCCTATTCTGGCTCTGGGCGGCAGGCTGAGCCTGTGGTTAATTCTTCTTCCTGATGGGAAAATAGAGTGACCTCTGCCTGTCCCAACACCTAGAGCTAGTCTCTCATTGGCTCCCCCTCTTCCCGTTCATCCTCAGGACAAATTGCAACCTGTATGGAACAGGAGGTTAAAGGTGCTGATTCTCCAAGGAGGGAGATTGCTAGTAAGGCGGCTGGAATGGCGAACAGGAGTACAAGGAGATGAGAAATGAGATGTGTTTTAGAAACCTTTCCCGATCACACGGTGTACCATGTTCTGGGTTGCTCGTGCATGTTTTCGACGTAGGAAGATGCCCTTGAACCTGGAGATTTGGGACCCATGGGATGGGTACCACGCCGTATTACTTTAAAGGGTCTGCGTTAGCTCACCCAACCTCACCAAACCTCTCAGCCCCAAGAGTGTCCACCCTTATGTCTCAATCAGCTGTGGTTCTAGATATGGTCAATCCAGGTGGCATCGCAGCCCCTGAACGAATTTTGTAAGAATTTATCTCTCTTTCACTGTCTTTGTTTGACGGGTTTTTAAAAGTAATTGATTTTTATAATGGGGTTTAGCTGCTTTGCACTGCTGTGTTTATGCCGCTTTACACCCACTTGACTCACTTACAGAGAGATATCAATACATAGGTTTTAAGATTCTTACTAGTCAGATATATTCTTGGGCGGTGAATAGGGGGCGTTGAGTCCAGTTCACTGAGCAAGGAGTAGGTCTTGTCTATTACATATTGGGTTTATGGAACAGTATCTGAGCTAATTTGAAACCCTTGTTTTATGCATCACCCCACCTCACCTTTCCCGTTAAGCAGCCATAGTGTGTTTTCTAAACGTGCGACTCTGTTCTGTTTTGTAATTCAGTTCAAGGGTAGCGGTTTTTACATTCTCTCTGTAAGTGATATCTTATGATAAGTGTCTTTTTCTGTGTGACTTATTTCACTTAGAATCGTCGTACCTAAATCCACTCATCATGCTGCTCCTAGCCTTATGACGTTGATTTCATGGCTGAGTGATATTCCATTGTACATAAGGACCACAACTTCTTTATCCATTCTTCTCTTTCCTGGGATGTTTAAGGTGTAACGAAGTGGAGGTTCTTGTCAACAGAGCAGCCCTAAACTTTGGGGTGCCTGTGTCTTGCTGGTTTTTAGTTTTCCCAATTTATACGCCCATGAGTGGAAGTGCCCTATGCTCTCTAAGCTGAGTTTTTTAGATGTTTCAGGACACACCGTACACTTCTCCAGAGTGGCTGTTGGCAATTTACAGCCCGCCCATCAGCGTAGCAAGGCTCCCATTTCTCCATGGCCTGTCCTGCATTTCTGGTTTTGACACTTTATTCAGCATGGCCCTTTTGACCGATGGGAAGCGAGACTTCTTTGTAGCGCTGATTTGCCTTTCCAGGTTGCTTGGTTGGCCAAAAAGGGCGTAGGCGTTTTTTCCTGAATATATTCAGGAAAAAACGCCTACGCCCTTTTTGGCCAAGGGCATCATTGTCGAGGTTTTGCCGCTTTTCCTGTGCTTTAAAGGCGATTCGAATCTACCTCCTGAAATCTGTTTCCTGCAATTCTGCCTTGCTTTCAAATCCTCATCGTTGCCTTCCTTCCATATATTTGTGGACGAGAGTTATCATTTCTACCTCTGCAGGTTTGTGAATTGCAGTGCCCCTGAGCTCCATTTTTCAACTCGCTTTCTTGGGAGCTGGCCGCAAAAGCGCAGGATTGCTTCAGGCCCTATTCTGGCTCCGGGCGGCAGGCTGAGCCTGTCGTTAATTCTTCTTCCTGATGGGAAAATAGAGTGACTTGTGCCTGTCCCAACACCTAGAGCTAGTCTCTCATTGGTTCCCCCTCTTCCCGTTCATCCTCAGGACAAATTGCAACGTGTACGGAACAGGAGGATAAAGGTGCTGATTCTCCCAGGAGGGAGATTGCTAGTAAAGCGGCTGGAATGGCGAACCGGAGCACAAGGAGATGAGAAATGAGGTGCGTTTTAGAAACCTTTCCCGGTCACACGGTGTACCATCTTCTGGGTTTCTCGTGCATGTTTTCGATGTAGGAAGATGCCCTTGACCCTGGAGATTTGGGACCCATGGGATGGGTACCACGCCGTATTACTTTAAAGGGTCTGCGTTTGCTCACCCAACCTCACCAAACCTCTCAGCCCCAAGAGTGTCCACCCTTATGTCTCAATCAGCTGTGGTTCTAGATATGGTCAATCCAGGTGGCATCGCAGCCCCTGAACGAATTTTGTAAGAATTTATCTCTCTTTCACTGTCTTTGTTTGACGGGTTTTTAAAAGTAATTGATTTTTATAATGGGGTTTAGCTGCTTTGCACTGCTGTGTTTATGCCGCTTTACACCCACTTGACTCACTTACAGAGAGATATCAATACATAGGTTTTAAGATTCTTACTAGTCAGATATATTCTTGGGCGGTGAATAGGGGGCGTTGAGTCCAGTTCACTGAGCAAGGAGTAGGTCTTGTCTATTACATATTGGGTTTATGGAACAGTATCTGAGCTAATTTGAAACCCTTGTTTTATGCATCACCCCACCTCACCTTTCCCGTTAAGCAGCCATAGTGTGTTTTCTAAACGTGCGACTCTGTTCTGTTTTGTAATTCAGTTCAAGGGTAGCGGTTTTTACATTCTCTCTGTAAGTGATATCTTATGATAAGTGTCTTTTTCTGTGTGACTTATTTCACTTAGAATCGTCGTACCTAAATCCACTCATCATGCTGCTCCTAGCCTTATGACGTTGATTTCATGGCTGAGTGATATTCCATTGTACATAAGGACCACAACTTCTTTATCCATTCTTCTCTTTCCTGGGATGTTTAAGGTGTAACGAAGTGGAGGTTCTTGTCAACAGAGCAGCCCTAAACTTTGGGGTGCCTGTGTCTTGCTGGTTTTTAGTTTTCCCAATTTATACGCCCATGAGTGGAAGTGCCCTATGCTCTCTAAGCTGAGTTTTTTAGATGTTTCAGGACACACCGTACACTTCTCCAGAGTGGCTGTTGGCAATTTACAGCCCGCCCATCAGCGTAGCAAGGCTCCCATTTCTCCATGGCCTGTCCTGCATTTCTGGTTTTGACACATTATTCAGCATGGCCCTTTTGACCGATGGGAAGCGAGACTTCTTTGTAGCGCTGATTTGCCTTTCCAGGTTGCTTGGTTGGCCAAAAAGGGCGTAGGCGTTTTTTCCTGAATATATTCAGGAAAAAACGCCTACGCCCTTTTTGGCCAAGGGCATCATTGTCGAGGTTTTGCCGCTTTTCCTGTGCTTTAAAGGCGATTCGAATCTACCTCCTGAAATCTGTTTCCTGCAATTCTGCCTTGCTTTCAAATCGTCATCGTTGCCTTCCTTCCATATATTTGTGGACGAGAGTTATCATTTCTACCTCTGCAGGTTTGTGAATTGCAGTGCCCCTGAGCTCCATTTTTTAACTCGCTTTCTTGGGAGCTGGCCGCAAAAGCGCAGGATTGCTTCAGGCCCTATTCTGGCTCCGGGCGGCAGGCTGAGCCTGTCGTTAATTCTTCTTCCTGATGGGAAAATAGAGTGACTTGTGCCTGTCCCAACACCTAGAGCTAGTCTCTCATTGGTTCCCCCTCTTCCCGTTCATCCTCAGGACAAATTGCAACGTGTACGGAACAGGAGGATAAAGGTGCTGATTCTCCCAGGAGGGAGATTGCTAGTAAAGCGGCTGGAATGGCGAACCGGAGCACAAGGAGATGAGAAATGAGGTGCGTTTTAGAAACCTTTCCCGGTCACACGGTGTACCATCTTCTGGGTTTCTCGTGCATGTTTTCGATGTAGGAAGATGCCCTTGACCCTGGAGATTTGGGACCCATGGGATGGGTACCACGCCGTATTATTTTAAAGGGTCTGCGTTAGCTCACCCAACCTCACCAAACCTCTCAGCCCCAAGAGTGTCCACCCTTATGTCTCAGTCATCTGTGGGTCTAGATATGGTCAATCCAGGTGGCATCGCAGCCCCTGAACGAATTTTGTAAGAATTTCTCTCTCTTTCACTGTCTTTGTTTCACGGGTTTTTAAAAGTAATTGATTTTTATAATGGGGTTTAGCTGCTTTGCACTGCTGTGTTTATGCCGCTTTACACCTACTTGACTCACTTACAGAGAGATATCAATACATAGGTTTTAAGATTCTTACTACTCAGATATATTCTTGGGCGGTGAATAGGGGTTGTTGAGTCCAGTTCACTGAGCAAGGAGTAGGTCTTGTCTATTACATATTGGGTATATGGAACGGTATCTGAGCTAATTTGAAACCCTTGTTTTATGCATCACCCCACCTCACCTTTCCCGTTAAGCAGCCATAGTGTGTTTTCTAAACGTGCGACTCTGTTCTGTTTTGTAATTCAGTTCAAGGGTAGCGGTTTTTACATTCCCTCTGTAAGTGATATCTTATGATAAGTGTCTTTTTCTGTGTGACTTATTTCACTTAGAATCGTCGTACCTAAATCCACTCATCATGCTGCTCCTAGCCTTATGACGTTGATTTCATGGCTGAGTGATATTCCATTGTACATAAGGACCACAACTTCTTTATCCATTCTTCTCTTTCCTGGGATGTTTCAGGTGTAACGAAGTGGAGGTTCTTGTCAACAGAGCAGCCCTAAACTTTGGGGTGCCTGTGTCTTGCTGATTTTTAGTTTTCCCAATTTATACGCCCATGAGTGGAAGTGCCCTATGCTCTCTAAGCTGAGTTTTTTAGATGTTTCAGGACACACCGTACACTTCTCCAGAGTGGCTGTTGGCAATTTACAGCCCGCCCATCAGCGTAGCAAGGCTCCCATTTCTCCATGGCCTGTCCTGCATTTCTGGTTTTGACACTTTATTCAGCATGGCCCTTTTGACCGATGGGAAGCGAGACTTCTTTGTAGCGCTGATTTGCCTTTCCAGGTTGCTTGGTTGGCCAAAAAGGGCGTATGCCTTTTTTCCTGAATATATTCAGGAAAAAACGCATACGCCCTTTTTGGCCAAGGGCATCATTGTCGAGGTTTTGCCGCTTTTCCTGTGCTTTAAAGGCGATTCGAATCTACCTCCTGAAATCTGTTTCCTGCAATTCTGCCTTGCTTTCAAATCCTCTTCGTAGCCTTCCCTCCATATATTTGTGGACGAGAGTTATCATTTCTAACTCTGCAGGTTTGTGAATTGCAGTGCCCCTGAGCTCCATTTTTCAACTCGCTTTCTTGGGAGCTGGCCGCAAAAGCGCAGGATTGTTTCAGGCCCTATTCTGGCTCCGGGCGGCAGGCTGAGCCTGTCGTTAATTCTGCTACCTGATGGGAAAATAGAGTGACCTGTGCCTGTCCCATCACCTAGAGCTAGTCTCTCATTGGTTCCCCCTCTTCCCGTTCATCCTCAGGACAAATTGCAACGTGTACGGAACAGGAGGTTTAAGGCGCTGATTCTCCAAGGAGGGAGATTGCTAGTAAAGCGGCTGGAATGGCGAACCGGAGCACAAGGAGATTAGAAATGAGGTGCGTTTTAGAAACCTTTCCCGGTCACACGGTGTACCATCTTCTGGGTTGCTCGTGCATGTTTTCGACGTAGGAAGATGCCCTTGACCCTGGAGATTTGGGACCCATGGGATGGGTACCACGCCGTATTACTTTAAAGGGTCTGCGTTTGCTCACCCAACCTCACCAAACCTCTCAGCCCCAAGAGTGTCCACCCTTATGTCTCAGTCATCTGTGGGTCTAGATATGGTCAATCCAGGTGGCATCGCAGCCCCTGAACGAATTTTGTAAGAATTTCTCTCTCTTTCACTGTCTTTGTTTCACGGGTTTTTAAAAGTAATTGATTTTTATAATAGGGTTTAGCTGCTTTGCACTGCTGTGTTTATGCCGCTTTTCACCCACTTGACTCACTTACAGAGAGATATCAATACATAGGTTTTAAGATTCTTACTAGTCAGATATATTCTTGGGCGGTGAATAGGGGTTGTTGAGTCCAGTTCACTGAGCAAGGAGTAGGTCTTGTCTATTACATATTGGGTTTATGGAACGGTATCTGAGCTAATTTGAAACCCTTGTTTTATGCATCACCCCACCTCACCTTTCCCGTTAAGCAGCCATAGTGTGTTTTCTAAACGTGCGACTCTGTTCTGTTTTGTAATTCAGTTCAAGGGTAGCGGTTTTTACATTCCCTCTGTAAGTGATATCTTATGATAAGTGTCTTTTTCTGTGTGACTTATTTCACTTAGAATCGTCGTACCTAAATCCACTCATCATGCTACTCCTAGCCTTATGACGTTGATTTCATGGCTGAGTGATATTCCATTGTACATAAGGACCACAACTTCTTTATCCATTCTTCTCTTTCCTGGGATGTTTAAGGTGTAACGAAGTGGAGGTTCTTGTCAACAGAGCAGCCCTAAACTTTGGGGTGCCTGTGTCTTGCTGATTTTTAGTTTTCCCAATTTATACGCCCATGAGTGGAAGTGCCCTATGCTCTCTAAGCTGAGTTTTTTAGATGTTTCAGGACACACCGTACACTTCTCCAGAGTGGCTGTTGGCAATTTACAGCCCACCCATCAGCGTAGCAAGGCTCCCATTTCTCCATGGCC
>NW_028122323.1:0-70739 GCF_965194805.1 Balaenoptera borealis
CATTTCTCCATGGCCTGTCCTGCATTTCTGGTTTTGACACTTTTTTCCGCATGGCCCTTTTGACCGATGGGAAGCGAGACTTCTTTGTAGCGCTGATTTGCCTTTCCAGGTTGCTTGGTTGGCCAAAAAGGGCGTATGCGTTTTTTCCTGAATATATTCAGGAAAAAACGCATACGCCCTTTTTGGCCAAGGGCATCATTGTCGACGTTTTGCCGCTTTTCATGTGCTTTAAAGGCGATTGGAATCGACCTCCTGAAATCTGTTTCCTGCAATTCTGCCTTGCTTTCAGATCCTCTTTGTTGCCTTCCCTCAATATATTTGTGGATGAGAGTTATCATTTATAACTCTGCAGGTTTGTGAATTGCAGTGCCCCTGAGCTCCATTTTTCAACTCGCTTTTTTGGGAGCTGGCCGCAAAAGCGCAGGATTGCCTCAGGCCCTATTCTGCTTCCGGGCGGCAGGCTGAGCCTGTGGTTAATTCTTCTTCCTGATGGGAAAATAGAGTGACCTGTGCCTGTCCCAACACCTAGAGCTAGTCTCTCATTGGCTCCCCCTCTTCCCGTTCATCCTCAGGACAAATTGCAAGCTGTACGGAACGGGAGGTTACAGGTGCTGATTCTCCAAGGAGGGAGATTGCTAGTAAAGCGGCTGGAATGGCGAACCCGAGCACAAGGAGATGAGAAATGAGGTGCGTTTTAGAAACCTTTCCCGATCACACGGTGTACCACCTTCTGGGTTTCTCATGCATGTTTTCGAGGTAGGAAGATGCCCTTGAACCTGGAGATTTGGGACCCATGGGATGGGTAACAGGCAGTATTACTTTAAAGGCTCTGCGTTTGCTCCCCCAACCTCACCAAACCTCTCAGCCCCGAGAGTGTCCACCCTTATGTCTCATCCAGCTGTGGGTCTAGATATGGTCAATCCAGGTTGCATCACAGCCCCTGAACGAATTTTGTAAGAATTTCTCTCTCTTTCACTGTCTGTGTTTCACGGGTTTTTAAAAGTAATTTATTTTTATAATGGGGTTTAGCTGCTTTTCACGGCTGTGTTTCTGCCGCTTTACACCCACTTGACTCACTTCCAGAGAGATATCAATACATAGGTTTTAAGATTCTTACTAGTCAGATATATTCTTGTGCGGTGAATAGGGGGTGTGGAGTCCAGTTCACTGAGCAAGGAGTAGGTCTTTCTATTACATATTGGGTTTATGGAACGGTATCTGAGCTCATTTGAAACCCTTGTTTTATGCATCACCCCACCCCACCTTTCCCGTTAAGCAGCCATAGTGTGTTTTGTAAACTTGTGACTCTGTTCTGTTTTGTAATTCAGTTCAAGTGTAGCGGTTTTTACATTCCCTCTATAAGTGATAGCTTATGATAAGTGTCTTTTTCTGTGTGACTTATTTCACTTAGAATCGTCGTAGCTAAAGCCACTCATCATGCTGCTACTAGCCTTATGACATTGATTTCATGGCTGAGTGATATTCCATTGTACATAAGGACCACCACTTCTTTATCCATTTTTCTCTTTCCTGGGATATTTGAGGTGTCATGAAGTGGAGGTTCTTGTCAACAGAGCAGCCCTAAACTTTGGGGTGCCTGTGTCTTGCTGATTTTTAGTTTTCCCAATTTATACGCCCATGAGTGGAAGTGCCCTATGCGCTCTAAGCTGTGTTTTTTCGATGTTTCAGGACACACCGTACACTTCTCCAGAGTGGCTGTTGGCAATTTACATCCCGCCCATCAGCGTAGCAAGGCTCCCATTTCTCCATGGCCTGTCCTGCATTTCTGGTTTTGACACTTTTTTCCGCATGGCCCTTTTGACCGATGGGAAGCGAGACTTCTTTGTAGCGCTGATTTGCCTTTCCAGGTTGCTTGGTTGGCCAAAAAGGGCGTATGCGTTTTTTCCTGAATATATTCAGGAAAAAACGCATACGCCCTTTTTGGCCAAGGGCATCATTGTCGACGTTTTGCCGCTTTTCATGTGCTTTAAAGGCGATTGGAATCGACCTCCTGAAATCTGTTTCCTGCAATTCTGCCTTGCTTTCAGATCCTCTTCGTTGCCTTCCCTCAATATATTTGTGGACGAGAGTTATCATTTATAACTCTGCAGGTTTGTGAATTGCAGTGCCCCTGAGCTCCATTTTTCAACTCGCTTTTTTGGGAGCTGGCCGCAAAAGCGCAGGATTGCCTCAGGCCCTATTCTGCTTCCGGGCGGCAGGCTGAGCCTGTGGTTAATTCTTCTTCCTGATGGGAAAATAGAGTGACCTGTGCCTGTCCCAACACCTAGAGCTAGTCTCTCATTGGCTCCCCCTCTTCCCGTTCATCCTCAGGACAAATTGCAAGCTGTACGGAACGGGAGGTTACAGGTGCTGATTCTCCAAGGAGGGAGATTGCTAGTAAAGCGGCTGGAATGGCGAACCCGAGCACAAGGAGATGAGAAATGAGGTGCGTTTTAGAAACCTTTCCCGATCACACGGTGTACCACCTTCTGGGTTTCTCATGCATGTTTTCGAGGTAGGAAGATGCCCTTGAACCTGGAGATTTGGGACCCATGGGATGGGTAACAGGCAGTATTACTTTAAAGGCTCTGCGTTTGCTCCCCCAACCTCACCAAACCTCTCAGCCCCGAGAGTGTCCACCCTTATGTCTCATCCAGCTGTGGGTCTAGATATGGTCAATCCAGGTTGCATCACAGCCCCTGAACGAATTTTGTAAGAATTTCTCTCTCTTTCACTGTCTGTGTTTCACGGGTTTTTAAAAGTAATTTATTTTTATAATGGGGTTTAGCTGCTTTTCACGGCTGTGTTTCTGCCGCTTTACAGCCACTTGACTCACTTCCAGAGAGATATCAATACATAGGTTTTAAGATTCTTACTTGTCAGATATATTCTTGTGCGGTGAATAGGGGGTGTGGAGTCCAGTTCACTGAGCAAGGAGTAGGTCTTTCTATTACATATTGGGTTTATGGAACGGTATCTGAGCTCATTTGAAACCCTTGTTTTATGCATCACCCCACCCCACCTTTCCCGTTAAGCAGCCATAGTGTGTTTTGTAAACTTGTGACTCTGTTCTGTTTTGTAATTCAGTTCAAGTGTAGCGGTTTTTACATTCCCTCTATAAGTGATAGCTTATGATAAGTGTCTTTTTCTGTGTGACTTATTTCACTTAGAATCGTCGTAGCTAAAGCCACTCATCATGCTGCTACTAGCCTTATGACATTGATTTCATGGCTGAGTGATATTCCATTGTACATAAGGACCACCACTTCTTTATCCATTTTTCTCTTTCCTGGGATATTTGAGGTGTCATGAAGTGGAGGTTCTTGTCAACAGAGCAGCCCTAAACTTTGGGGTGCCTGTGTCTTGCTGATTTTTAGTTTTCCCAATTTATACGCCCATGAGTGGAAGTGCCCTATGCGCTCTAAGCTGTGTTTTTTCGATGTTTCAGGACACACCGTACACTTCTCCAGAGTGGCTGTTGGCAATTTACATCCCGCCCATCAGCGTAGCAAGGCTCCCATTTCTCCATGGCCTGTCCTGCATTTCTGGTTTTGACACTTTTTTCCGCATGGCCCTTTTGACCGATGGGAAGCGAGACTTCTTTGTAGCGCTGATTTGCCTTTCCAGGTTGCTTGGTTGGCCAAAAAGGGCGTATGCGTTTTTTCCTGAATATATTCAGGAAAAAACGCATACGCCCTTTTTGGCCAAGGGCATCATTGTCGACGTTTTGCCGCTTTTCATGTGCTTTAAAGGCGATTCGAATCGACCTCCTGAAATCTGTTTCCTGCAATTCTGCCTTGCTTTCAGATCCTCTTCGTTGCCTTCCCTCAATATATTTGTGGACGAGAGTTATCATTTATAACTCTGCAGGTTTGTGAATTGCAGTGCCCCTGAGCTCCATTTTTCAACTCGCTTTTTTGGGAGCTGGCCGCAAAAGCGCAGGATTGCCTCAGGCCCTATTCTGCTTCCGGGCGGCAGGCTGAGCCTGTGGTTAATTCTTCTTCCTGATGGGAAAATAGAGTGACCTGTGCCTGTCCCAACACCTAGAGCTAGTCTCTCATTGGCTCCCCCTCTTCCCGTTCATCCTCAGGACAAATTGCAAGCTGTACGGAACGGGAGGTTACAGGTGCTGATTCTCCAAGGAGGGAGATTGCTAGTAAAGCGGCTGGAATGGCGAACCCGAGCACAAGGAGATGAGAAATGAGGTGCGTTTTAGAAACCTTTCCCGATCACACGGTGTACCACCTTCTGGGTTTCTCATGCATGTTTTCGAGGTAGGAAGATGCCCTTGAACCTGGAGATTTGGGACCCATGGGATGGGTAACAGGCAGTATTACTTTAAAGGCTCTGCGTTTGCTCCCCCAACCTCACCAAACCTCTCAGCCCCGAGAGTGTCCACCCTTATGTCTCATCCAGCTGTGGGTCTAGATATGGTCAATCCAGGTTGCATCACAGCCCCTGAACGAATTTTGTAAGAATTTCTCTCTCTTTCACTGTCTGTGTTTCACGGGTTTTTAAAAGTAATTTATTTTTATAATGGGGTTTAGCTGCTTTTCACGGCTGTGTTTCTGCCGCTTTACAGCCACTTGACTCACTTCCAGAGAGATATCAATACATAGGTTTTAAGATTCTTACTAGTCAGATATATTCTTGTGCGGTGAATAGGGGGTGTGGAGTCCAGTTCACTGAGCAAGGAGTAGGTCTTTCTATTACATATTGGGTTTATGGAACGGTATCTGAGCTCATTTGAAACCCTTGTTTTATGCATCACCCCACCCCACCTTTCCCGTTAAGCAGCCATAGTGTGTTTTGTAAACTTGTGACTCTGTTCTGTTTTGTAATTCAGTTCAAGTGTAGCGGTTTTTACATTCCCTCTATAAGTGATAGCTTATGATAAGTGTCTTTTTCTGTGTGACTTATTTCACTTAGAATCGTCGTAGCTAAAGCCACTCATCATGCTGCTACTAGCCTTATGACATTGATTTCATGGCTGAGTGATATTCCATTGTACATAAGGACCACCACTTCTTTATCCATTTTTCTCTTTCCTGGGATATTTGAGGTGTCATGAAGTGGAGGTTCTTGTCAAAAGAGCAGCCCTAAACTTTGGGGTGCCTGTGTCTTGCTGATTTTTAGTTTTCCCAATTTATACGCCCATGAGTGGAAGTGCCCTATGCGCTCTAAGCTGTGTTTTTTCGATGTTTCAGGACACACCGTACACTTCTCCAGAGTGGCTGTTGGCAATTTACATCCCGCCCATCAGCGTAGCAAGGCTCCCATTTCTCCATGGCCTGTCCTGCATTTCTGGTTTTGACACTTTTTTCCGCATGGCCCTTTTGACCGATGGGAAGCGAGACTTCTTTGTAGCGCTGATTTGCCTTTCCAGGTTGCTTGGTTGGCCAAAAAGGGCGTATGCGTTTTTTCCTGAATATATTCAGGAAAAAACGCATACGCCCTTTTTGGCCAAGGGCATCATTGTCGACGTTTTGCCGCTTTTCATGTGCTTTAAAGGCGATTGGAATCGACCTCCTGAAATCTGTTTCCTGCAATTCTGCCTTGCTTTCAGATCCTCTTCGTTGCCTTCCCTCAATATATTTGTGGACGAGAGTTATCATTTATAACTCTGCAGGTTTGTGAATTGCAGTGCCCCTGAGCTCCATTTTTCAACTCGCTTTTTTGGGAGCTGGCCGCAAAAGCGCAGGATTGCCTCAGGCCCTATTCTGCTTCCGGGCGGCAGGCTGAGCCTGTGGTTAATTCTTCTTCCTGATGGGAAAATAGAGTGACCTGTGCCTGTCCCAACACCTAGAGCTAGTCTCTCATTGGCTCCCCCTCTTCCCGTTCATCCTCAGGACAAATTGCAAGCTGTACGGAACGGGAGGTTACAGGTGCTGATTCTCCAAGGAGGGAGATTGCTAGTAAAGCGGCTGGAATGGCGAACCCGAGCACAAGGAGATGAGAAATGAGGTGCGTTTTAGAAACCTTTCCCGATCACACGGTGTACCACCTTCTGGGTTTCTCATGCATGTTTTCGAGGTAGGAAGATGCCCTTGAACCTGGAGATTTGGGACCCATGGGATGGGTAACAGGCAGTATTACTTTAAAGGCTCTGCGTTTGCTCCCCCAACCTCACCAAACCTCTCAGCCCCGAGAGTGTCCACCCTTATGTCTCATCCAGCTGTGGGTCTAGATATGGTCAATCCAGGTTGCATCACAGCCCCTGAACGAATTTTGTAAGAATTTCTCTCTCTTTCACTGTCTGTGTTTCACGGGTTTTTAAAAGTAATTTATTTTTATAATGGGGTTTAGCTGCTTTTCACGGCTGTGTTTCTGCCGCTTTACAGCCACTTGACTCACTTCCAGAGAGATATCAATACATAGGTTTTAAGATTCTTACTAGTCAGATATATTCTTGTGCGGTGAATAGGGGGTGTGGAGTCCAGTTCACTGAGCAAGGAGTAGGTCTTTCTATTACATATTGGGTTTATGGAACGGTATCTGAGCTCATTTGAAACCCTTGTTTTATGCATCACCCCACCCCACCTTTCCCGTTAAGCAGCCATAGTGTGTTTTGTAAACTTGTGACTCTGTTCTGTTTTGTAATTCAGTTCAAGTGTAGCGGTTTTTACATTCCCTCTATAAGTGATAGCTTATGATAAGTGTCTTTTTCTGTGTGACTTATTTCACTTAGAATCGTCGTAGCTAAAGCCACTCATCATGCTGCTACTAGCCTTATGACATTGATTTCATGGCTGAGTGATATTCCATTGTACATAAGGACCACCACTTCTTTATCCATTTTTCTCTTTCCTGGGATATTTGAGGTGTCATGAAGTGGAGGTTCTTGTCAACAGAGCAGCCCTAAACTTTGGGGTGCCTGTGTCTTGCTGATTTTTAGTTTTCCCAATTTATACGCCCATGAGTGGAAGTGCCCTATGCGCTCTAAGCTGTGTTTTTTCGATGTTTCAGGACACACCGTACCCTTCTCCAGAGTGGCTGTTGGCAATTTACATCCCGCCCATCAGCGTAGCAAGGCTCCCATTTCTCCATGGCCTGTCCTGCATTTCTGGTTTTGACACTTTTTTCCGCATGGCCCTTTTGACCGATGGGAAGCGAGACTTCTTTGTAGCGCTGATTTGCCTTTCCAGGTTGCTTGGTTGGCCAAAAAGGGCGTATGCGTTTTTTCCTGAATATATTCAGGAAAAAACGCATACGCCCTTTTTGGCCAAGGGCATCATTGTCGACGTTTTGCCGCTTTTCATGTGCTTTAAAGGCGATTGGAATCGACCTCCTGAAATCTGTTTCCTGCAATTCTGCCTTGCTTTCAGATCCTCTTCGTTGCCTTCCCTCAATATATTTGTGGACGAGAGTTATCATTTATAACTCTGCAGGTTTGTGAATTGCAGTGCCCCTGAGCTCCATTTTTCAACTCGCTTTTTTGGGAGCTGGCCGCAAAAGCGCAGGATTGCCTCAGGCCCTATTCTGCTTCCGGGCGGCAGGCTGAGCCTGTGGTTAATTCTTCTTCCTGATGGGAAAATAGAGTGACCTGTGCCTGTCCCAACACCTAGAGCTAGTCTCTCATTGGCTCCCCCTCTTCCCGTTCATCCTCAGGACAAATTGCAAGCTGTACGGAACGGGAGGTTACAGGTGCTGATTCTCCAAGGAGGGAGATTGCTAGTAAAGCGGCTGGAATGGCGAACCCGAGCACAAGGAGATGAGAAATGAGGTGCGTTTTAGAAACCTTTCCCGATCACACGGTGTACCACCTTCTGGGTTTCTCATGCATGTTTTCGAGGTAGGAAGATGCCCTTGAACCTGGAGATTTGGGACCCATGGGATGGGTAACAGGCAGTATTACTTTAAAGGCTCTGCGTTTGCTCCCCCAACCTCACCAAACCTCTCAGCCCCGAGAGTGTCCACCCTTATGTCTCATCCAGCTGTGGGTCTAGATATGGTCAATCCAGGTTGCATCACAGCCCCTGAACGAATTTTGTAAGAATTTCTCTCTCTTTCACTGTCTGTGTTTCACGGGTTTTTAAAAGTAATTTATTTTTATAATGGGGTTTAGCTGCTTTTCACGGCTGTGTTTCTGCCGCTTTACAGCCACTTGACTCACTTCCAGAGAGATATCAATACATAGGTTTTAAGATTCTTACTTGTCAGATATATTCTTGTGCGGTGAATAGGGGGTGTGGAGTCCAGTTCACTGAGCAAGGAGTAGGTCTTTCTATTACATATTGGGTTTATGGAACGGTATCTGAGCTCATTTGAAACCCTTGTTTTATGCATCACCCCACCCCACCTTTCCCGTTAAGCAGCCATAGTGTGTTTTGTAAACTTGTGACTCTGTTCTGTTTTGTAATTCAGTTCAAGTGTAGCGGTTTTTACATTCCCTCTATAAGTGATAGCTTATGATAAGTGTCTTTTTCTGTGTGACTTATTTCACTTAGAATCGTCGTAGCTAAAGCCACTCATCATGCTGCTACTAGCCTTATGACATTGATTTCATGGCTGAGTGATATTCCATTGTACATAAGGACCACCACTTCTTTATCCATTTTTCTCTTTCCTGGGATATTTGAGGTGTCATGAAGTGGAGGTTCTTGTCAACAGAGCAGCCCTAAACTTGGGGTGCCTGTGTCTTGCTGATTTTTAGTTTTCCCAATTTATACGCCCATGAGTGGAAGTGCCCTATGCGCTCTAAGCTGTGTTTTTTCGATGTTTCAGGACACACCGTACACTTCTCCAGAGTGGCTGTTGGCAATTTACATCCCGCCCATCAGCGTAGCAAGGCTCCCATTTCTCCATGGCCTGTCCTGCATTTCTGGTTTTGACACTTTTTTCCGCATGGCCCTTTTGACCGATGGGAAGCGAGACTTCTTTGTAGCGCTGATTTGCCTTTCCAGGTTGCTTGGTTGGCCAAAAAGGGCGTATGCGTTTTTTCCTGAATATATTCAGGAAAAAACGCATACGCCCTTTTTGGCCAAGGGCATCATTGTCGACGTTTTGCCGCTTTTCATGTGCTTTAAAGGCGATTCGAATCGACCTCCTGAAATCTGTTTCCTGCAATTCTGCCTTGCTTTCAGATCCTCTTCGTTGCCTTCCCTCAATATATTTGTGGACGAGAGTTATCATTTATAACTCTGCAGGTTTGTGAATTGCAGTGCCCCTGAGCTCCATTTTTCAACTCGCTTTTTTGGGAGCTGGCCGCAAAAGCGCAGGATTGCCTCAGGCCCTATTCTGCTTCCGGGCGGCAGGCTGAGCCTGTGGTTAATTCTTCTTCCTGATGGGAAAATAGAGTGACCTGTGCCTGTCCCAACACCTAGAGCTAGTCTCTCATTGGCTCCCCCTCTTCCCGTTCATCCTCAGGACAAATTGCAAGCTGTACGGAACGGGAGGTTACAGGTGCTGATTCTCCAAGGAGGGAGATTGCTAGTAAAGCGGCTGGAATGGCGAACCCGAGCACAAGGAGATGAGAAATGAGGTGCGTTTTAGAAACCTTTCCCGATCACACGGTGTACCACCTTCTGGGTTTCTCATGCATGTTTTCGAGGTAGGAAGATGCCCTTGAACCTGGAGATTTGGGACCCATGGGATGGGTAACAGGCAGTATTACTTTAAAGGCTCTGCGTTTGCTCCCCCAACCTCACCAAACCTCTCAGCCCCGAGAGTGTCCACCCTTATGTCTCATCCAGCTGTGGGTCTAGATATGGTCAATCCAGGTTGCATCACAGCCCCTGAACGAATTTTGTAAGAATTTCTCTCTCTTTCACTGTCTGTGTTTCACGGGTTTTTAAAAGTAATTTATTTTTATAATGGGGTTTAGCTGCTTTTCACGGCTGTGTTTCTGCCGCTTTACAGCCACTTGACTCACTTCCAGAGAGATATCAATACATAGGTTTTAAGATTCTTACTAGTCAGATATATTCTTGTGCGGTGAATAGGGGGTGTGGAGTCCAGTTCACTGAGCAAGGAGTAGGTCTTTCTATTACATATTGGGTTTATGGAACGGTATCTGAGCTCATTTGAAACCCTTGTTTTATGCATCACCCCACCCCACCTTTCCCGTTAAGCAGCCATAGTGTGTTTTGTAAACTTGTGACTCTGTTCTGTTTTGTAATTCAGTTCAAGTGTAGCGGTTTTTACATTCCCTCTATAAGTGATAGATTATGATAAGTGTCTTTTTCTGTGTGACTTATTTCACTTAGAATCGTCGTAGCTAAAGCCACTCATCATGCTGCTACTAGCCTTATGACATTGATTTCATGGCTGAGTGATATTCCATTGTACATAAGGACCACCACTTCTTTATCCATTTTTCTCTTTCCTGGGATATTTGAGGTGTCATGAAGTGGAGGTTCTTGTCAAAAGAGCAGCCCTAAACTTTGGGGTGCCTGTGTCTTGCTGATTTTTAGTTTTCCCAATTTATACGCCCATGAGTGGAAGTGCCCTATGCGCTCTAAGCTGTGTTTTTTCGATGTTTCAGGACACACCGTACCCTTCTCCAGAGTGGCTGTTGGCAATTTACATCCCGCCCATCAGCGTAGCAAGGCTCCCATTTCTCCATGGCCTGTCCTGCATTTCTGGTTTTGACACTTTTTTCCGCATGGCCCTTTTGACCGATGGGAAGCGAGACTTCTTTGTAGCGCTGATTTGCCTTTCCAGGTTGCTTGGTTGGCCAAAAAGGGCGTATGCGTTTTTTCCTGAATATATTCAGGAAAAAACGCATACGCCCTTTTTGGCCAAGGGCATCATTGTCGACATTTTGCCGCTTTTCATGTGCTTTAAAGGCGATTCGAATCGACCTCCTGAAATCTGTTTCCTGCAATTCTGCCTTGCTTTCAGATCCTCTTCGTTGCCTTCCCTCAATATATTTGTGGACGAGAGTTATCATTTATAACTCTGCAGGTTTGTGAATTGCAGTGCCCCTGAGCTCCATTTTTCAACTCGCTTTTTTGGGAGCTGGCCGCAAAAGCGCAGGATTGCCTCAGGCCCTATTCTGCTTCCGGGCGGCAGGCTGAGCCTGTGGTTAATTCTTCTTCCTGATGGGAAAATAGAGTGACCTGTGCCTGTCCCAACACCTAGAGCTAGTCTCTCATTGGCTCCCCCTCTTCCCGTTCATCCTCAGGACAAATTGCAAGCTGTACGGAACGGGAGGTTAAAGGTGCTGATTCTCCAAGGAGGGAGATTGCTAGTAAAGCGGCTGGAATGGCGAACCCGAGCACAAGGAGATGAGAAATGAGGTGCGTTTTAGAAACCTTTCCCGATCACATGGTGTACCACCTTCTGGGTTTCTCATGCATGTTTTCGAGGTAGGAAGATGCCCTTGAACCTGGAGATTTGGGACCCATGGGATGGGTAACAGGCAGTATTACTTTAAAGGCTCTGCGTTTGCTCCCCCAACCTCACCAAACCTCTCAGCCCCGAGAGTGTCCACCCTTATGTCTCATCCAGCTGTGGGTCTAGATATGGTCAATCCAGGTTGCATCACAGCCCCTGAACGAATTTTGTAAGAATTTCTCTCTCTTTCACTGTCTGTGTTTCACGGGTTTTTAAAAGTAATTTATTTTATAATGGGGTTTAGCTGCTTTTCACGGCTGTGTTTCTGCCGCTTTACAGCCACTTGACTCACTTCCAGAGAGATATCAATACATAGGTTTTAAGATTCTTACTAGTCAGATATATTCTTGTGCGGTGAATAGGGGGTGTGGAGTACAGTTCACTGAGCAAGGAGTAGGTCTTTCTATTACATATTGGGTTTATGGAACGGTATCTGAGCTCATTTGAAACCCTTGTTTTATGCATCACCCCACCCCACCTTTCCCGTTAAGCAGCCATAGTGTGTTTTGTAAACTTGTGACTCTGTTCTGTTTTGTAATTCAGTTCAAGTGTAGCGGTTTTTACATTCCCTCTATAAGTGATAGCTTATGATAAGTGTCTTTTTCTGTGTGACTTATTTCACTTAGAATCGTCGTAGCTAAAGCCACTCATCATGCTGCTACTAGCCTTATGACATTGATTTCATGGCTGAGTGATATTCCATTGTACATAAGGACCACCACTTCTTTATCCATTTTTCTCTTTCCTGGGATATTTGAGGTGTCATGAAGTGGAGGTTCTTGTCAAAAGAGCAGCCCTAAACTTTGGGGTGCCTGTGTCTTGCTGATTTTTAGTTTTCCCAATTTATACGCCCATGAGTGGAAGTGCCCTATGCGCTCTAAGCTGTGTTTTTTCGATGTTTCAGGACACACCGTACCCTTCTCCAGAGTGGCTGTTGGCAATTTACATCCCGCCCATCAGCGTAGCAAGGCTCCCATTTCTCCATGGCCTGTCCTGCATTTCTGGTTTTGACACTTTTTTCCGCATGGCCCTTTTGACCGATGGGAAGCGAGACTTCTTTGTAGCGCTGATTTGCCTTTCCAGGTTGCTTGGTTGGCCAAAAAGGGCGTATGCGTTTTTTCCTGAATATATTCAGGAAAAAACGCATACGCCCTTTTTGGCCAAGGGCATCATTGTCGACGTTTTGCCGCTTTTCATGTGCTTTAAAGGCGATTGGAATCGACCTCCTGAAATCTGTTTCCTGCAATTCTGCCTTGCTTTCAGATCCTCTTCGTTGCCTTCCCTCAATATATTTGTGGACGAGAGTTATCATTTATAACTCTGCAGGTTTGTGAATTGCAGTGCCCCTGAGCTCCATTTTTCAACTCGCTTTTTTGGGAGCTGGCCGCAAAAGCGCAGGATTGCCTCAGGCCCTATTCTGCTTCCGGGCGGCAGGCTGAGCCTGTGGTTAATTCTTCTTCCTGATGCGAAAATAGAGTGACCTGTGCCTGTCCCAACACCTAGAGCTAGTCTCTCATTGGCTCCCCCTCTTCCCGTTCATCCTCAGGACAAATTGCAAGCTGTACGGAACGGGAGGTTACAGGTGCTGATTCTCCAAGGAGGGAGATTGCTAGTAAAGCGGCTGGAATGGCGAACCCGAGCACAAGGAGATGAGAAATGAGGTGCGTTTTAGAAACCTTTCCCGATCACACGGTGTACCACCTTCTGGGTTTCTCATGCATGTTTTCGAGGTAGGAAGATGCCCTTGAACCTGGAGATTTGGGACCCATGGGATGGGTAACAGGCAGTATTACTTTAAAGGCTCTGCGTTTGCTCCCCCAACCTCACCAAACCTCTCAGCCCCGAGAGTGTCCACCCTTATGTCTCATCCAGCTGTGGGTCTAGATATGGTCAATCCAGGTTGCATCACAGCCCCTGAACGAATTTTGTAAGAATTTCTCTCTCTTTCACTGTCTGTGTTTCACGGGTTTTTAAAAGTAATTTATTTTTATAATGGGGTTTAGCTGCTTTTCACGGCTGTGTTTCTGCCGCTTTACACCCACTTGACTCACTTCCAGAGAGATATCAATACATAGGTTTTAAGATTCTTACTAGTCAGATATATTCTTGTGCGGTGAATAGGGGGTGTGGAGTCCAGTTCACTGAGCAAGGAGTAGGTCTTTCTATTACATATTGGGTTTATGGAACGGTATCTGAGCTCATTTGAAACCCTTGTTTTATGCATCACCCCACGCCACCTTTCCCGTTAAGCAGCCATAGTGTGTTTTGTAAACTTGTGACTCTGTTCTGTTTTGTAATTCAGTTCAAGTGTAGCGGTTTTTACATTCCCTCTATAAGTGATAGCTTATGATAAGTGTCTTTTTCTGTGTGACTTATTTCACTTAGAATCGTCGTAGCTAAAGCCACTCATCATGCTGCTACTAGCCTTATGACATTGATTTCATGGCTGAGTGATATTCCATTGTACATAAGGACCACCACTTCTTTATCCATTTTTCTCTTTCCTGGGATATTTGAGGTGTCATGAAGTGGAGGTTCTTGTCAACAGAGCAGCCCTAAACTTTGGGGTGCCTGTGTCTTGCTGATTTTTAGTTTTCCCAATTTATACGCCCATGAGTGGAAGTGCCCTATGCGCTCTAAGCTGTGTTTTTTCGATGTTTCAGGACACACCGTACACTTCTCCAGAGTGGCTGTTGGCAATTTACATCCCGCCCATCAGCGTAGCAAGGCTCCCATTTCTCCATGGCCTGTCCTGCATTTCTGGTTTTGACACTTTTTTCCGCATGGCCCTTTTGACCGATGGGAAGCGAGACTTCTTTGTAGCGCTGATTTGCCTTTCCAGGTTGCTTGGTTGGCCAAAAAGGGCGTATGCGTTTTTTCCTGAATATATTCAGGAAAAAACGCATACGCCCTTTTTGGCCAAGGGCATCATTGTCGACGTTTTGCCGCTTTTCATGTGCTTTAAAGGCGATTCGAATCGACCTCCTGAAATCTGTTTCCTGCAATTCTGCCTTGCTTTCAGATCCTCTTCGTTGCCTTCCCTCAATATATTTGTGGACGAGAGTTATCATTTATAACTCTGCAGGTTTGTGAATTGCAGTGCCCCTGAGCTCCATTTTTCAACTCGCTTTTTTGGGAGCTGGCCGCAAAAGCGCAGGATTGCCTCAGGCCCTATTCTGCTTCCGGGCGGCAGGCTGAGCCTGTGGTTAATTCTTCTTCCTGATGGGAAAATAGAGTGACCTGTGCCTGTCCCAACACCTAGAGCTAGTCTCTCATTGGCTCCCCCTCTTCCCGTTCATCCTCAGGACAAATTGCAAGCTGTACGGAACGGGAGGTTACAGGTGCTGATTCTCCAAGGAGGGAGATTGCTAGTAAAGCGGCTGGAATGGCGAACCCGAGCACAAGGAGATGAGAGATGAGGTGCGTTTTAGAAACCTTTCCCGATCACACGGTGTACCACCTTCTGGGTTTCTCATGCATGTTTTCGAGGTAGGAAGATGCCCTTGAACCTGGAGATTTGGGACCCATGGGATGGGTAACAGGCAGTATTACTTTAAAGGCTCTGCGTTTGCTCCCCCAACCTCACCAAACCTCTCAGCCCCGAGAGTGTCCACCCTTATGTCTCATCCAGCTGTGGGTCTAGATATGGTCAATCCAGGTTGCATCACAGCCCCTGAACGAATTTTGTAAGAATTTCTCTCTCTTTCACTGTCTGTGTTTCACGGGTTTTTAAAAGTAATTTATTTTTATAATGGGGTTTAGCTGCTTTTCACGGCTGTGTTTCTGCCGCTTTACACCCACTTGACTCACTTCCAGAGAGATATCAATACATAGGTTTTAAGATTCTTACTAGTCAGATATATTCTTGTGCGGTGAATAGGGGGTGTGGAGTCCAGTTCACTGAGCAAGGAGTAGGTCTTTCTATTACATATTGGGTTTATGGAACGGTATCTGAGCTCATTTGAAACCCTTGTTTTATGCATCACCCC
The DNA here is from genome assembly GCF_965194805.1 of Balaenoptera borealis. Classification (NCBI taxonomy): domain Eukaryota; kingdom Metazoa; phylum Chordata; class Mammalia; order Artiodactyla; family Balaenopteridae; genus Balaenoptera; species Balaenoptera borealis. Next base: position 15,327 of record NW_028122323.1, read on the forward strand.
ACCCCACCTTTCCCGTTAAGCAGCCATAGTGTGTTTTGTAAACGTGTGACTCTGTTCTGTTTTGTAATTCAGTTCAAGTGTAGCGGTTTTTACATTCCCTCTATAAGTGATAGCTTATGATAAGTGTCTTTTTCTGTGTGACTTATTTCACTTAGAATCGTCGTAGCTAAAGCCACTCATCATGCTGCTACTAGCCTTATGACATTGATTTCATGGCTGAGTGATATTCCATTGTACATAAGGACCACCACTTCTTTATCCATTTTTCTCTTTCCTGGGATATTTGAGGTGTCATGAAGTGGAGGTTCTTGTCAACAGAGCAGCCCTAAACTTTGGGGTGCCTGTGTCTTGCTGATTTTTAGTTTTCCCAATTTATATGCCCATGAGTGGAAGTGCCCTATGCGCTCTAAGCTGTGTTTTTTCGATGTTTCAGGACACACCGTACACTTCTCCAGAGTGGCTGTTGGCAATTTACATCCCGCCCATCAGCGTAGCAAGGCTCCCATTTCTCCATGGCCTGTCCTGCATTTCTGGTTTTGACACTTTTTTCCGCATGGCCCTTTTGACCGATGGGAAGCGAGACTTCTTTGTAGCGCTGATTTGCCTTTCCAGGTTGCTTGGTTGGCCAAAAAGGGCGTATGCGTTTTTTCCTGAATATATTCAGGAAAAAACGCATACGCCCTTTTTGGCCAAGGGCATCATTGTCGACGTTTTGCCGCTTTTCATGTGCTTTAAAGGCGATTCGAATCGACCTCCTGAAATCTGTTTCCTGCAAATCTGCCTTGCTTTCAGATCCTCTTCGTTGCCTTCCCTCAATATATTTGTGGACGAGAGTTATCATTTATAACTCTGCAGGTTTGTGAATTGCAGTGCCCCTGAGCTCCATTTTTCAACTCGCTTTTTTGGGAGCTGGCCGCAAAAGCGCAGGATTGCCTCAGGCCCTATTCTGCTTCCGGGCGGCAGGCTGAGCCTGTGGTTAATTCTTCTTCCTGATGGGAAAATAGAGTGACCTGTGCCTGTCCCAACACCTAGAGCTAGTCTCTCATTGGCTCCCCCTCTTCCCGTTCATCCTCAGGACAAATTGCAAGCTGTACGGAACGGGAGGTTACAGGTGCTGATTCTCCAAGGAGGGAGATTGCTAGTAAAGCGGCTGGAATGGCGAACCCGAGCACAAGGAGATGAGAAATGAGGTGCGTTTTAGAAACCTTTCCCGATCACACGGTGTACCACCTTCTGGGTTTCTCATGCATGTTTTCGAGGTAGGAAGATGCCCTTGAACCTGGAGATTTGGGACCCATGGGATGGGTAACAGGCAGTATTACTTTAAAGGCTCTGCGTTTGCTCCCCCAACCTCACCAAACCTCTCAGCCCCGAGAGTGTCCACCCTTATGTCTCATCCAGCTGTGGGTCTAGATATGGTCAATCCAGGTTGCATCACAGCCCCTGAACGAATTTTGTAAGAATTTCTCTCTCTTTCACTGTCTTTGTTTCACGGGTTTTTAAAAGTAATTTATTTTTATAATGGGGTTTAGCTGCTTTTCACGGCTGTGTTTCTGCCGCTTTACACCCACTTGACTCACTTCCAGAGAGATATCAATACATAGGTTTTAAGATTCTTACTAGTCAGATATATTCTTGTGCGGTGAATAGGGGGTGTGGAGTCCAGTTCACTGAGCAAGGAGTAGGTCTTTCTATTACATATTGGGTTTATGGAACGGTATCTGAGCTCATTTGAAACCCTTGTTTTATGCATCACCCCACCCCACCTTTCCCGTTAAGCAGCCATAGTGTGTTTTGTAAACTTGTGACTCTGTTCTGTTTTGTAATTCAGTTCAAGTGTAGCGGTTTTTACATTCCCTCTATAAGTGATAGCTTATGATAAGTGTCTTTTTCTGTGTGACTTATTTCACTTAGAATCGTCGTAGCTAAAGCCACTCATCATGCTGCTACTAGCCTTATGACATTGATTTCATGGCTGAGTGATATTCCATTGTACATAAGGACCACCACTTCTTTATCCATTTTTCTCTTTCCTGGGATATTTGAGGTGTCATGAAGTGGAGGTTCTTGTCAAAAGAGCAGCCCTAAACTTTGGGGTGCCTGTGTCTTGCTGATTTTTAGTTTTCCCAATTTATACGCCCATGAGTGGAAGTGCCCTATGCGCTCTAAGCTGTGTTTTTTCGATGTTTCAGGACACACCGTACACTTCTCCAGAGTGGCTGTTGGCAATTTACATCCCGCCCATCAGCGTAGCAAGGCTCCCATTTCTCCATGGCCTGTCCTGCATTTCTGGTTTTGACACTTTTTTCCGCATGGCCCTTTTGACCGATGGGAAGCGAGACTTCTTTGTAGCGCTGATTTGCCTTTCCAGGTTGCTTGGTTGGCCAAAAAGGGCGTATGCGTTTTTTCCTGAATATATTCAGGAAAAAACGCATACGCCCTTTTTGGCCAAGGGCATCATTGTCGACATTTTGCCGCTTTTCATGTGCTTTAAAGGCGATTCGAATCGACCTCCTGAAATCTGTTTCCTGCAATTCTGCCTTGCTTTCAGATCCTCTTCGTTGCCTTCCCTCAATATATTTGTGGACGAGAGTTATCATTTATAACTCTGCAGGTTTGTGAATTGCAGTGCCCCTGAGCTCCATTTTTCAACTCGCTTTTTTGGGAGCTGGCCGCAAAAGCGCAGGATTGCCTCAGGCCCTATTCTGCTTCCGGGCGGCAGGCTGAGCCTGTGGTTAATTCTTCTTCCTGATGGGAAAATAGAGTGACCTGTGCCTGTCCCAACACCTAGAGCTAGTCTCTCATTGGCTCCCCCTCTTCCCGTTCATCCTCAGGACAAATTGCAAGCTGTACGGAACGGGAGGTTAAAGGTGCTGATTCTCCAAGGAGGGAGATTGCTAGTAAAGCGGCTGGAATGGCGAACCCGAGCACAAGGAGATGAGAAATGAGGTGCGTTTTAGAAACCTTTCCCGATCACATGGTGTACCACCTTCTGGGTTTCTCATGCATGTTTTCGAGGTAGGAAGATGCCCTTGAACCTGGAGATTTGGGACCCATGGGATGGGTAACAGGCAGTATTACTTTAAAGGCTCTGCGTTTGCTCCCCCAACCTCACCAAACCTCTCAGCCCCGAGAGTGTCCACCCTTATGTCTCATCCAGCTGTGGGTCTAGATATGGTCAATCCAGGTTGCATCACAGCCCCTGAACGAATTTTGTAAGAATTTCTCTCTCTTTCACTGTCTGTGTTTCACGGGTTTTTAAAAGTAATTTATTTTATAATGGGGTTTAGCTGCTTTTCACGGCTGTGTTTCTGCCGCTTTACAGCCACTTGACTCACTTCCAGAGAGATATCAATACATAGGTTTTAAGATTCTTACTAGTCAGATATATTCTTGTGCGGTGAATAGGGGGTGTGGAGTCCAGTTCACTGAGCAAGGAGTAGGTCTTTCTATTACATATTGGGTTTATGGAACGGTATCTGAGCTCATTTGAAACCCTTGTTTTATGCATCACCCCACCCCACCTTTCCCGTTAAGCAGCCATAGTGTGTTTTGTAAACTTGTGACTCTGTTCTGTTTTGTAATTCAGTTCAAGTGTAGCGGTTTTTACATTCCCTCTATAAGTGATAGCTTATGATAAGTGTCTTTTTCTGTGTGACTTATTTCACTTAGAATCGTCGTAGCTAAAGCCACTCATCATGCTGCTACTAGCCTTATGACATTGATTTCATGGCTGAGTGATATTCCATTGTACATAAGGACCACCACTTCTTTATCCATTTTTCTCTTTCCTGGGATATTTGAGGTGTCATGAAGTGGAGGTTCTTGTCAAAAGAGCAGCCCTAAACTTTGGGGTGCCTGTGTCTTGCTGATTTTTAGTTTTCCCAATTTATACGCCCATGAGTGGAAGTGCCCTATGCGCTCTAAGCTGTGTTTTTTCGATGTTTCAGGACACACCGTACCCTTCTCCAGAGTGGCTGTTGGCAATTTACATCCCGCCCATCAGCGTAGCAAGGCTCCCATTTCTCCATGGCCTGTCCTGCATTTCTGGTTTTGACACTTTTTTCCGCATGGCCCTTTTGACCGATGGGAAGCGAGACTTCTTTGTAGCGCTGATTTGCCTTTCCAGGTTGCTTGGTTGGCCAAAAAGGGCGTATGCGTTTTTTCCTGAATATATTCAGGAAAAAACGCATACGCCCTTTTTGGCCAAGGGCATCATTGTCGACGTTTTGCCGCTTTTCATGTGCTTTAAAGGCGATTGGAATCGACCTCCTGAAATCTGTTTCCTGCAATTCTGCCTTGCTTTCAGATCCTCTTCGTTGCCTTCCCTCAATATATTTGTGGACGAGAGTTATCATTTATAACTCTGCAGGTTTGTGAATTGCAGTGCCCCTGAGCTCCATTTTTCAACTCGCTTTTTTGGGAGCTGGCCGCAAAAGCGCAGGATTGCCTCAGGCCCTATTCTGCTTCCGGGCGGCAGGCTGAGCCTGTGGTTAATTCTTCTTCCTGATGCGAAAATAGAGTGACCTGTGCCTGTCCCAACACCTAGAGCTAGTCTCTCATTGGCTCCCCCTCTTCCCGTTCATCCTCAGGACAAATTGCAAGCTGTACGGAACGGGAGGTTACAGGTGCTGATTCTCCAAGGAGGGAGATTGCTAGTAAAGCGGCTGGAATGGCGAACCCGAGCACAAGGAGATGAGAAATGAGGTGCGTTTTAGAAACCTTTCCCGATCACACGGTGTACCACCTTCTGGGTTTCTCATGCATGTTTTCGAGGTAGGAAGATGCCCTTGAACCTGGAGATTTGGGACCCATGGGATGGGTAACAGGCAGTATTACTTTAAAGGCTCTGCGTTTGCTCCCCCAACCTCACCAAACCTCTCAGCCCCGAGAGTGTCCACCCTTATGTCTCATCCAGCTGTGGGTCTAGATATGGTCAATCCAGGTTGCATCACAGCCCCTGAACGAATTTTGTAAGAATTTCTCTCTCTTTCACTGTCTGTGTTTCACGGGTTTTTAAAAGTAATTTATTTTTATAATGGGGTTTAGCTGCTTTTCACGGCTGTGTTTCTGCCGCTTTACACCCACTTGACTCACTTCCAGAGAGATATCAATACATAGGTTTTATGATTCTTACTAGTCAGATATATTCTTGTGCGGTGAATAGGGGGTGTGGAGTCCAGTTCACTGAGCAAGGAGTAGGTCTTTCTATTACATATTGGGTTTATGGAACGGTATCTGAGCTCATTTGAAACCCTTGTTTTATGCATCACCCCACCCCACCTTTCCCGTTAAGCAGCCATAGTGTGTTTTGTAAACTTGTGACTCTGTTCTGTTTTGTAATTCAGTTCAAGTGTAGCGGTTTTTACATTCCCTCTATAAGTGATAGCTTATGATAAGTGTCTTTTTCTGTGTGACTTATTTCACTTAGAATCGTCGTAGCTAAAGCCACTCATCATGCTGCTACTAGCCTTATGACATTGATTTCATGGCTGAGTGATATTCCATTGTACATAAGGACCACCACTTCTTTATCCATTTTTCTCTTTCCTGGGATATTTGAGGTGTCATGAAGTGGAGGTTCTTGTCAAAAGAGCAGCCCTAAACTTTGGGGTGCCTGTGTCTTGCTGATTTTTAGTTTTCCCAATTTATACGCCCATGAGTGGAAGTGCCCTATGCGCTCTAAGCTGTGTTTTTTCGATGTTTCAGGACACACCGTACCCTTCTCCAGAGTGGCTGTTGGCAATTTACATCCCGCCCATCAGCGTAGCAAGGCTCCCATTTCTCCATGGCCTGTCCTGCATTTGTGGTTTTGACAGTTTTTTCCGCATGGCCCTTTTGACCGATGGGAAGCGAGACTTCTTTGTAGCGCTGATTTGCCTTTCCAGGTTGCTTGGTTGGCCAAAAAGGGCGTATGCGTTTTTTCCTGAATATATTCAGGAAAAAACGCATACGCCCTTTTTGGCCAAGGGCATCATTGTCGACGTTTTGCCGCTTTTCATGTGCTTTAAAGGCGATTGGAATCGACCTCCTGAAATCTGTTTCCTGCAATTCTGCCTTGCTTTCAGATCCTCTTCGTTGCCTTCCCTCAATATATTTGTGGATGAGAGTTATCATTTATAACTCTGCAGGTTTGTGAATTGCAGTGCCCCTGAGCTCCATTTTTCAACTCGCTTTTTTGGGAGCTGGCCGCAAAAGCGCAGGATTGCCTCAGGCCCTATTCTGCTTCCGGGCGGCAGGCTGAGCCTGTGGTTAATTCTTCTTCCTGATGGGAAAATAGAGTGACCTGTGCCTGTCCCAACACCTAGAGCTAGTCTCTCATTGGCTCCCCCTCTTCCCGTTCATCCTCAGGACAAATTGCAAGCTGTACGGAACGGGAGGTTACAGGTGCTGATTCTCCAAGGAGGGAGATTGCTAGTAAAGCGGCTGGAATGGCGAACCCGAGCACAAGGAGATGAGAAATGAGGTGCGTTTTAGAAACCTTTCCCGATCACACGGTGTACCACCTTCTGGGTTTCTCATGCATGTTTTCGAGGTAGGAAGATGCCCTTGAACCTGGAGATTTGGGACCCATGGGATGGGTAACAGGCAGTATTACTTTAAAGGCTCTGCGTTTGCTCCCCCAACCTCACCAAACCTCTCAGCCCCGAGAGTGTCCACCCTTATGTCTCATCCAGCTGTGGGTCTAGATATGGTCAATCCAGGTTGCATCACAGCCCCTGAACGAATTTTGTAAGAATTTCTCTCTCTTTCACTGTCTGTGTTTCACGGGTTTTTAAAAGTAATTTATTTTTATAATGGGGTTTAGCTGCTTTTCACGGCTGTGTTTCTGCCGCTTTACACCCACTTGACTCACTTCCAGAGAGATATCAATACATAGGTTTTAAGATTCTTACTAGTCAGATATATTCTTGTGCGGTGAATAGGGGGTGTGGAGTCCAGTTCACTGAGCAAGGAGTAGGTCTTTCTATTACATATTGGGTTTATGGAACGGTATCTGAGCTCATTTGAAACCCTTGTTTTATGCATCACCCCACGCCACCTTTCCCGTTAAGCAGCCATAGTGTGTTTTGTAAACTTGTGACTCTGTTCTGTTTTGTAATTCAGTTCAAGTGTAGCGGTTTTTACATTCCCTCTATAAGTGATAGCTTATGATAAGTGTCTTTTTCTGTGTGACTTATTTCACTTAGAATCGTCGTAGCTAAAGCCACTCATCATGCTGCTACTAGCCTTATGACATTGATTTCATGGCTGAGTGATATTCCATTGTACATAAGGACCACCACTTCTTTATCCATTTTTCTCTTTCCTGGGATATTTGAGGTGTCATGAAGTGGAGGTTCTTGTCAACAGAGCAGCCCTAAACTTTGTGGTGCCTGTGTCTTGCTGATTTTTAGTTTTCCCAATTTATATGCCCATGAGTGGAAGTGCCCTATGCGCTCTAAGCTGTGTTTTTTCGATGTTTCAGGACACACCGTACACTTCTCCAGAGTGGCTGTTGGCAATTTACATCCCGCCCATCAGCGTAGCAAGGCTCCCATTTCTCCATGGCCTGTCCTGCATTTCTGGTTTTGACACTTTTTTCCGCATGGCCCTTTTGACCGATGGGAAGCGAGACTTCTTTGTAGCGCTGATTTGCCTTTCCAGGTTGCTTGGTTGGCCAAAAAGGGCGTATGCGTTTTTTCCTGAATATATTCAGGAAAAAACACATACGCCCTTTTTGGCCAAGGGCATCATTGTCGACGTTTTGCCGCTTTTCATGTGCTTTAAAGGCGATTCGAATCGACCTCCTGAAATCTGTTTCCTGCAATTCTGCCTTGCTTTCAGATCCTCTTCGTTGCCTTCCCTCAATATATTTGTGGACGAGAGTTATCATTTATAACTCTGCAGGTTTGTGAATTGCAGTGCCCCTGAGCTCCATTTTTCAACTCGCTTTTTTGGGAGCTGGCCGCAAAAGCGCAGGATTGCCTCAGGCCCTATTCTGCTTCCGGGCGGCAGGCTGAGCCTGTGGTTAATTCTTCTTCCTGATGGGAAAATAGAGTGACCTGTGCCTGTCCCAACACCTAGAGCTAGTCTCTCATTGGCTCCCCCTCTTCCCGTTCATCCTCAGGACAAATTGCAAGCTGTACGGAACGGGAGGTTACAGGTGCTGATTCTCCAAGGAGGGAGATTGCTAGTAAAGCGGCTGGAATGGCGAACCCGAGCACAAGGAGATGAGAAATGAGGTGCGTTTTAGAAACCTTTCCCGATCACACGGTGTACCACCTTCTGGGTTTCTCATGCATGTTTTCGAGGTAGGAAGATGCCCTTGAACCTGGAGATTTGGGACCCATGGGATGGGTAACAGGCAGTATTACTTTAAAGGCTCTGCGTTTGCTCCCCCAACCTCACCAAACCTCTCAGCCCCGAGAGTGTCCACCCTTATGTCTCATCCAGCTGTGGGTCTAGATATGGTCAATCCAGGTTGCATCACAGCCCCTGAACGAATTTTGTAAGAATTTCTCTCTCTTTCACTGTCTGTGTTTCACGGGTTTTTAAAAGTAATTTATTTTTATAATGGGGTTTAGCTGCTTTTCACGGCTGTGTTTCTGCCGCTTTACACCCACTTGACTCACTTCCAGAGAGATATCAATACATAGGTTTTATGATTCTTACTAGTCAGATATATTCTTGTGCGGTGAATAGGGGGTGTGGAGTCCAGTTCACTGAGCAAGGAGTAGGTCTTTCTATTACATATTGGGTTTATGGAACGGTATCTGAGCTCATTTGAAACCTTTGTTTTATGCATCACCCCACCCCACCTTTCCCGTTAAGCAGCCATAGTGTGTTTTGTAAACTTGTGACTCTGTTCTGTTTTGTAATTCAGTTCAAGTGTAGCGGTTTTTACATTCCCTCTATAAGTGATAGCTTATGATAAGTGTCTTTTTCTGTGTGACTTATTTCACTTAGAATCGTCGTAGCTAAAGCCACTCATCATGCTGCTACTAGCCTTATGACATTGATTTCATGGCTGAGTGATATTCCATTGTACATAAGGACCACCACTTCTTTATCCATTTTTCTCTTTCCTGGGATATTTGAGGTGTCATGAAGTGGAGGTTCTTCTCAAAAGAGCAGCCCTAAACTTTGTGGTGCCTGTGTCTTGCTGATTTTTAGTTTTCCCAATTTATATGCCCATGAGTGGAAGTGCCCTATGCGCTCTAAGCTGTGTTTTTTCGATGTTTCAGGACACACCGTACACTTCTCCAGAGTGGCTGTTGGCAATTTACATCCCGCCCATCAGCGTAGCAAGGCTCCCATTTCTCCATGGCCTGTCCTGCATTTCTGGTTTTGACACTTTTTTCCGCATGGCCCTTTTGACCGATGGGAAGCGAGACTTCTTTGTAGCGCTGATTTGCCTTTCCAGGTTGCTTGGTTGGCCAAAAAGGGCGTATGCGTTTTTTCCTGAATATATTCAGGAAAAAACGCATACGCCCTTTTTGGCCAAGGGCATCATTGTCGACGTTTTGCCGCTTTTCATGTGCTTTAAAGGCGATTCGAATCGACCTCCTGAAATCTGTTTCCTGCAATTCTGCCTTGCTTTCAAATCCTCTTCGTTGCCTTCCCTCAATATATTTGTGGACGAGAGTTATCATTTATAACTCTGGAGGTTTGTGAATTGCAGTGCCCCTGAGCTCCATTTTTCAACTCGCTTTTTTGGGAGCTGGCCGCAAAAGCGCAGGATTGCCTCAGGCCCTATTCTGCTTCCGGGCGGCAGGCTGAGCCTGTGGTTAATTCTTCTTCCTGATGGGAAAATAGAGTGACCTGTGCCTGTCCCAACACCTAGAGCTAGTCTCTCATTGGCTCCCCCTCTTCCCGTTCATCCTCAGGACAAATTGCAAGCTGTACGGAACGGGAGGTTAAAGGTGCTGATTCTCCAAGGAGGGAGATTGCTAGTAAAGCGGCTGGAATGGCGAACCCGAGCACAAGGAGATGAGAAATGAGGTGCGTTTTAGAAACCTTTCCCGATCACACGGTGTACCACCTTCTGGGTTTCTCATGCATGTTTTCGAGGTAGGAAGATGCCCTTGAACCTGGAGATTTGGGACCCATGGGATGGGTAACAGGCAGTATTACTTTAAAGGCTCTGCGTTTGCTCCCCCAACCTCACCAAACCTCTCAGCCCCGAGAGTGTCCACCCTTATGTCTCATCCAGCTGTGGGTCTAGATATGGTCAATCCAGGTTGCATCACAGCCCCTGAACGAATTTTGTAAGAATTTCTCTCTCTTTCACTGTCTGTGTTTCACGGGTTTTTAAAAGTAATTTATTTTTATAATGGGGTTTAGCTGCTTTTCACGGCTGTGTTTCTGCCGCTTTACACCCACTTGACTCACTTCCAGAGAGATATCAATACATAGGTTTTAAGATTCTTACTAGTCAGATATATTCTTGTGCGGTGAATAGGGGGTGTGGAGTCCAGTTCACTGAGCAAGGAGTAGGTCTTTCTATTACATATTGGGTTTATGGAACGGTATCTGAGCTCATTTGAAACCCTTGTTTTATGCATCACCCCACCCCACCTTTCCCGTTAAGCAGCCATAGTGTGTTTTGTAAACTTGTGACTCTGTTCTGTTTTGTAATTCAGTTCAAGTGTAGCGGTTTTTACATTCCCTCTATAAGTGATAGCTTATGATAAGTGTCTTTTTCTGTGTGACTTATTTCACTTAGAATCGTCGTAGCTAAAGCCACTCATCATGCTGCTACTAGCCTTATGACATTGATTTCATGGCTGAGTGATATTCCATTGTACATAAGGACCACCACTTCTTTATCCATTTTTCTCTTTCCTGGGATATTTGAGGTGTCATGAAGTGGAGGTTCTTGTCAACAGAGCAGCCCTAAACTTTGGGGTGCCTGTGTCTTGCTGATTTTTAGTTTTCCCAATTTATACGCCCATGAGTGGAAGTGCCCTATGCGCTCTAAGCTGTGTTTTTTCGATGTTTCAGGACACACCGTACACTTCTCCAGAGTGGCTGTTGGCAATTTACATCCCGCCCATCAGCGTAGCAAGGCTCCCATTTCTCCATGGCCTGTCCTGCATTTCTGGTTTTGACACTTTTTTCCGCATGGCCCTTTTGACCGATGGGAAGCGAGACTTCTTTGTAGCGCTGATTTGCCTTTCCAGGTTGCTTGGTTGGCCAAAAAGGGCGTATGCGTTTTTTCCTGAATATATTCAGGAAAAAACGCATACGCCCTTTTTGGCCAAGGGCATCATTGTCGACGTTTTGCCGCTTTTCATGTGCTTTAAAGGCGATTCGAATCGACCTCCTGAAATCTGTTTCCTGCAATTCTGCCTTGCTTTCAGATCCTCTTCGTTGCCTTCCCTCAATATATTTGTGGACGAGAGTTATCATTTATAACTCTGCAGGTTTGTGAATTGCAGTGCCCCTGAGCTCCATTTTTCAACTCGCTTTTTTGGGAGCTGGCCGCAAAAGCGCAGGATTGCCTCAGGCCCTATTCTGCTTCCGGGCGGCAGGCTGAGCCTGTGGTTAATTCTTCTTCCTGATGGGAAAATAGAGTGACCTGTGCCTGTCCCAACACCTAGAGCTAGTCTCTCATTGGCTCCCCCTCTTCCCGTTCATCCTCAGGACAAATTGCAAGCTGTACGGAACGGGAGGTTACAGGTGCTGATTCTCCAAGGAGGGAGATTGCTAGTAAAGCGGCTGGAATGGCGAACCCGAGCACAAGGAGATGAGAAATGAGGTGCGTTTTAGAAACCTTTCCCGATCACACGGTGTACCAACTTCTGGGTTTCTCATGCATGTTTTCGAGGTAGGAAGATGCCCTTGAACCTGGAGATTTGGGACCCATGGGATGGGTAACAGGCAGTATTACTTTAAAGGCTCTGCGTTTGCTCCCCCAACCTCACCAAACCTCTCAGCCCCGAGAGTGTCCACCCTTATGTCTCATCCAGCTGTGGGTCTAGATATGGTCAATCCAGGTTGCATCACAGCCCCTGAACGAATTTTGTAAGAATTTCTCTCTCTTTCACTGTCTGTGTTTCACGGGTTTTTAAAAGTAATTTATTTTTATAATGGGGTTTAGCTGCTTTTCACGGCTGTGTTTCTGCCGCTTTACACCCACTTGACTCACTTCCAGAGAGCTATCAATACATAGGTTTTATGATTCTTACTAGTCAGATATATTCTTGTGCGGTGAATAGGGGGTGTGGAGTCCAGTTCACTGAGCAAGGAGTAGGTCTTTCTATTACATATTGGGTTTATGGAACGGTATCTGAGCTCATTTGAAACCCTTGTTTTATGCATCACCCCACCCCACCTTTCCCGTTAAGCAGCCATAGTGTGTTTTGTAAACTTGTGACTCTGTTCTGTTTTGTAATTCAGTTCAAGTGTAGCGGTTTTTACATTCCCTCTATAAGTGATAGCTTATGATAAGTGTCTTTTTCTGTGTGACTTATTTCACTTAGAATCGTCGTAGCTAAAGCCACTCATCATGCTGCTACTAGCCTTATGACATTGATTTCATGGCTGAGTGATATTCCATTGTACATAAGGACCACCACTTCTTTATCCATTTTTCTCTTTCCTGGGATATTTGAGGTGTCATGAAGTGGAGGTTCTTGTCAACAGAGCAGCCCTAAACTTTGTGGTGCCTGTGTCTTGCTGATTTTTAGTTTTCCCAATTTATACGCCCATGAGTGGAAGTGCCCTATGCGCTCTAAGCTGTGTTTTTTCGATGTTTCAGGACACACCGTACACTTCTCCAGAGTGGCTGTTGGCAATTTACATCCCGCCCATCAGCGTAGCAAGGCTCCCATTTCTCCATGGCCTGTCCTGCATTTCTGGTTTTGACACTTTTTTCCGCATGGCCCTTTTGACCGATGGGAAGCGAGACTTCTTTGTAGCGCTGATTTGCCTTTCCAGGTTGCTTGGTTGGCCAAAAAGGGCGTATGCGTTTTTTCCTGAATATATTCAGGAAAAAACGCATACGCCCTTTTTGGCCAAGGGCATCATTGTCGACGTTTTGCCGCTTTTCATGTGCTTTAAAGGCGATTCGAATCGACCTCCTGAAATCTGTTTCCTGCAATTCTGCCTTGCTTTCAGATCCTCTTCGTTGCCTTCCCTCAATATATTTGTGGACGAGAGTTATCATTTATAACTCTGCAGGTTTGTGAATTGCAGTGCCCCTGAGCTCCATTTTTCAACTCGCTTTTTTGGGAGCTGGCCGCAAAAGCGCAGGATTGCCTCAGGCCCTATTCTGCTTCCGGGCGGCAGGCTGAGCCTGTGGTTAATTCTTCTTCCTGATGGGAAAATAGAGTGACCTGTGCCTGTCCCAACACCTAGAGCTAGTCTCTCATTGGCTCCCCCTCTTCCCGTTCATCCTCAGGACAAATTGCAAGCTGTACGGAACGGGAGGTTACAGGTGCTGATTCTCCAAGGAGGGAGATTGCTAGTAAAGCGGCTGGAATGGCGAACCCGAGCACAAGGAGATGAGAAATGAGGTGCGTTTTAGAAACCTTTCCCGATCACACGGTGTACCACCTTCTGGGTTTCTCATGCATGTTTTCGAGGTAGGAAGATGCCCTTGAACCTGGAGATTTGGGACCCATGGGATGGGTAACAGGCAGTATTACTTTAAAGGCTCTGCGTTTGCTCCCCCAACCTCACCAAACCTCTCAGCCCCGAGAGTGTCCACCCTTATGTCTCATCCAGCTGTGGGTCTAGATATGGTCAATCCAGGTTGCATCACAGCCCCTGAACGAATTTTGTAAGAATTTCTCTCTCTTTCACTGTCTGTGTTTCACGGGTTTTTAAAAGTAATTTATTTTTATAATGGGGTTTAGCTGCTTTTCACGGCTGTGTTTCTGCCGCTTTACACCCACTTGACTCACTTCCAGAGAGATATCAATACATAGGTTTTAAGATTCTTACTAGTCAGATATATTCTTGTGCGGTGAATAGGGGGTGTGGAGTCCAGTTCACTGAGCAAGGAGTAGGTCTTTCTATTACATATTGGGTTTATGGAACGGTATCTGAGCTCATTTGAAACCCTTGTTTTATGCATCACCCCACCCCACCTTTCCCGTTAAGCAGCCATAGTGTGTTTTGTAAACTTGTGACTCTGTTCTGTTTTGTAATTCAGTTCAAGTGTAGCGGTTTTTACATTCCCTCTATAAGTGATAGCTTATGATAAGTGTCTTTTTCTGTGTGACTTATTTCACTTAGAATCGTCGTAGCTAAAGCCACTCATCATGCTGCTACTAGCCTTATGACATTGATTTCATGGCTGAGTGATATTCCATTGTACATAAGGACCACCACTTCTTTATCCATTTTTCTCTTTCCTGGGATATTTGAGGTGTCATGAAGTGGAGGTTCTTGTCAACAGAGCAGCCCTAAACTTTGGGGTGCCTGTGTCTTGCTGATTTTTAGTTTTCCCAATTTATACGCCCATGAGTGGAAGTGCCCTATGCGCTCTAAGCTGTGTTTTTTCGATGTTTCAGGACACACCGTACCCTTCTCCAGAGTGGCTGTTGGCAATTTACATCCCGCCCATCAGCGTAGCAAGGCTCCCATTTCTCCATGGCCTGTCCTGCATTTCTGGTTTTGACACTTTTTTCCGCATGGCCCTTTTGACCGATGGGAAGCGAGACTTCTTTGTAGCGCTGATTTGCCTTTCCAGGTTGCTTGGTTGGCCAAAAAGGACGTATGCGTTTTTTCCTGAATATATTCAGGAAAAAACGCATACGTCCTTTTTGGCCAAGGGCATCATTGTCGACGTTTTGCCGCTTTTCATGTGCTTTAAAGGCGATTCGAATCGACCTCCTGAAATCTGTTTCCTGCAATTCTGCCTTGCTTTCAGATCCTCTTCGTTGCCTTCCCTCAATATATTTGTGGACGAGAGTTATCATTTATAACTCTGCAGGTTTGTGAATTGCAGTGCCCCTGAGCTCCATTTTTCAACTCGCTTTTTTGGGAGCTGGCCGCAAAAGCGCAGGATTGCCTCAGGCCCTATTCTGCTTCCGGGCGGCAGGCTGAGCCTGTGGTTAATTCTTCTTCCTGATGGGAAAATAGAGTGACCTGTGCCTGTCCCAACACCTAGAGCTAGTCTCTCATTGGCTCCCCCTCTTCCCGTTCATCCTCAGGACAAATTGCAAGCTGTACGGAACGGGAGGTTACAGGTGCTGATTCTCCAAGGAGGGAGATTGCTAGTAAAGTGGCTGGAATGGCGAACCCGAGCACAAGGAGATGAGAAATGAGGTGCGTTTTAGAAACCTTTCCCGATCACACGGTGTACCACCTTCTGGGTTTCTCATGCATGTTTTCGAGGTAGGAAGATGCCCTTGAACCTGGAGATTTGGGACCCATGGGATGGGTAACAGGCAGTATTACTTTAAAGGCTCTGCGTTTGCTCCCCCAACCTCACCAAACCTCTCAGCCCCGAGAGTGTCCACCCTTATGTCTCATCCAGCTGTGGGTCTAGATATGGTCAATCCAGGTTGCATCACAGCCCCTGAACGAATTTTGTAAGAATTTCTCTCTCTTTCACTGTCTGTGTTTCACGGGTTTTTAAAAGTAATTTATTTTTATAATGGGGTTTAGCTGCTTTTCACGGCTGTGTTTCTGCCGCTTTACACCCACTTGACTCACTTCCAGAGAGCTATCAATACATAGGTTTTAAGATTCTTACTAGTCAGATATATTCTTGTGCGGTGAATAGGGGGTGTGGAGTCCAGTTCACTGAGCAAGGAGTAGGTCTTTCTATTACATATTGGGTTTATGGAACGGTATCTGAGCTCATTTGAAACCCTTGTTTTATGCATCACCCCACCCCACCTTTCCCGTTAAGCAGCCATAGTGTGTTTTGTAAACTTGTGACTCTGTTCTGTTTTGTAATTCAGTTCAAGTGTAGCGGTTTTTACATTCCCTCTATAAGTGATAGCTTATGATAAGTGTCTTTTTCTGTGTGACTTATTTCACTTAGAATCGTCGTAGCTAAAGCCACTCATCATGCTGCTACTAGCCTTATGACATTGATTTCATGGCTGAGTGATATTCCATTGTACATAAGGACCACCACTTCTTTATCCATTTTTCTCTTTCCTGGGATATTTGAGGTGTCATGAAGTGGAGGTTCTTGTCAACAGAGCAGCCCTAAACTTTGTGGTGCCTGTGTCTTGCTGATTTTTAGTTTTCCCAATTTATATGCCCATGAGTGGAAGTGCCCTATGCGCTCTAAGCTGTGTTTTTTCGATGTTTCAGGACACACCGTACACTTCTCCAGAGTGGCTGTTGGCAATTTACATCCCGCCCATCAGCGTAGCAAGGCTCCCATTTCTCCATGGCCTGTCCTGCATTTCTGGTTTTGACACTTTTTTCCGCATGGCCCTTTTGACCGATGGGAAGCGAGACTTCTTTGTAGCGCTGATTTGCCTTTCCAGGTTGCTTGGTTGGCCAAAAAGAGCGTATGCGTTTTTTCCTGAATATATTCAGGAAAAAACGCATACGCCCTTTTTGGCCAAGGGCATCATTGTCGACGTTTTGCCGCTTTTCATGTGCTTTAAAGGCGATTGGAATCGACCTCCTGAAATCTGTTTCCTGCAATTCTGCCTTGCTTTCAGATCCTCTTCGTTGCCTTCCCTCAATATATTTGTGGACGAGAGTTATCATTTATAACTCTGCAGGTTTGTGAATTGCAGTGCCCCTGAGCTCCATTTTTCAACTCGCTTTTTTGGGAGCTGGCCGCAAAAGCGCAGGATTGCCTCAGGCCCTATTCTGCTTCCGGGCGGCAGGCTGAGCCTGTGGTTAATTCTTCTTCCTGATGGGAAAATAGAGTGACCTGTGCCTGTCCCAACACCTAGAGCTAGTCTCTCATTGGCTCCCCCTCTTCCCGTTCATCCTCAGGACAAATTGCAAGCTGTACGGAACGGGAGGTTACAGGTGCTGATTCTCCAAGGAGGGAGATTGCTAGTAAAGCGGCTGGAATGGCGAACCCGAGCACAAGGAGATGAGAAATGAGGTGCGTTTTAGAAACCTTTCCCGATCACACGGTGTACCACCTTCTGGGTTTCTCATGCATGTTTTCGAGGTAGGAAGATGCCCTTGAACCTGGAGATTTGGGACCCATGGGATGGGTAACAGGCAGTATTACTTTAAAGGCTCTGCGTTTGCTCCCCCAACCTCACCAAACCTCTCAGCCCCGAGAGTGTCCACCCTTATGTCTCATCCAGCTGTGGGTCTAGATATGGTCAATCCAGGTTGCATCACAGCCCCTGAACGAATTTTGTAAGAATTTCTCTCTCTTTCACTGTCTGTGTTTCACGGGTTTTTAAAAGTAATTTATTTTTATAATGGGGTTTAGCTGCTTTTCACGGCTGTGTTTCTGCCGCTTTACACCCACTTGACTCACTTCCAGAGAGATATCAATACATAGGTTTTAAGATTCTTACTAGTCAGATATATTCTTGTGCGGTGAATAGGGGGTGTGGAGTCCAGTTCACTGAGCAAGGAGTAGGTCTTTCTATTACATATTGGGTTTATGGAACGGTATCTGAGCTCATTTGAAACCCTTGTTTTATGCATCACCCCACCCCACCTTTCCCGTTAAGCAGCCATAGTGTGTTTTGTAAACTTGTGACTCTGTTCTGTTTTGTAATTCAGTTCAAGTGTAGCGGTTTTTACATTCCCTCTATAAGTGATAGCTTATGATAAGTGTCTTTTTCTGTGTGACTTATTTCACTTAGAATCGTCGTAGCTAAAGCCACTCATCATGCTGCTACTAGCCTTATGACATTGATTTCATGGCTGAGTGATATTCCATTGTACATAAGGACCACCACTTCTTTATCCATTTTTCTCTTTCCTGGGATATTTGAGGTGTCATGAAGTGGAGGTTCTTGTCAACAGAGCAGCCCTAAACTTTGGGGTGCCTGTGTCTTGCTGATTTTTAGTTTTCCCAATTTATACGCCCATGAGTGGAAGTGCCCTATGCGCTCTAAGCTGTGTTTTTTCGATGTTTCAGGACACACCGTACACTTCTCCAGAGTGGCTGTTGGCAATTTACATCCCGCCCATCAGCGTAGCAAGGCTCCCATTTCTCCATGGCCTGTCCTGCATTTCTGGTTTTGACACTTTTTTCCGCATGGCCCTTTTGACCGATGGGAAGCGAGACTTCTTTGTAGCGCTGATTTGCCTTTCCAGGTTGCTTGGTTGGCCAAAAAGGACGTATTCGTTTTTTCCTGAATATATTCAGGAAAAAACGCATACGCCCTTTTTGGCCAAGGGCATCATTGTCGACGTTTTGCCGCTTTTCATGTGCTTTAAAGGCGATTGGAATCGACCTCCTGAAATCTGTTTCCTGCAATTCTGCCTTGCTTTCAGATCCTCTTCGTTGCCTTCCCTCAATATATTTGTGGACGAGAGTTATCATTTATAACTCTGCAGGTTTGTGAATTGCAGTGCCCCTGAGCTCCATTTTTCAACTCGCTTTTTTGGGAGCTGGCCGCAAAAGCGCAGGATTGCCTCAGGCCCTATTCTGCTTCCGGGCGGCAGGCTGAGCCTGTGGTTAATTCTTCTTCCTGATGGGAAAATAGAGTGACCTGTGCCTGTCCCAACACCTAGAGCTAGTCTCTCATTGGCTCCCCCTCTTCCCGTTCATCCTCAGGACAAATTGCAAGCTGTACGGAACGGGAGGTTACAGGTGCTGATTCTCCAAGGAGGGAGATTGCTAGTAAAGCGGCTGGAATGGCGAACCCGAGCACAAGGAGATGAGAAATGAGGTGCGTTTTAGAAACCTTTCCCGATCACACGGTGTACCACCTTCTGGGTTTCTCATGCATGTTTTCGAGGTAGGAAGATGCCCTTGAACCTGGAGATTTGGGACCCATGGGATGGGTAACAGGCAGTATTACTTTAAAGGCTCTGCGTTTGCTCCCCCAACCTCACCAAACCTCTCAGCCCCGAGAGTGTCCACCCTTATGTCTCATCCAGCTGTGGGTCTAGATATGGTCAATCCAGGTTGCATCACAGCCCCTGAACGAATTTTGTAAGAATTTCTCTCTCTTTCACTGTCTGTGTTTCACGGGTTTTTAAAAGTAATTTATTTTTATAATGGGGTTTAGCTGCTTTTCACGGCTGTGTTTCTGCCGCTTTACACCCACTTGACTCACTTCCAGAGAGATATCAATACATAGGTTTTAAGATTCTTACTAGTCAGATATATTCTTGTGCGGTGAATAGGGGGTGTGGAGTCCAGTTCACTGAGCAAGGAGTAGGTCTTTCTATTACATATTGGGTTTATGGAACGGTATCTGAGCTCATTTGAAACCCTTGTTTTATGCATCACCCCACCCCACCTTTCCCGTTAAGCAGCCATAGTGTGTTTTGTAAACTTGTGACTCTGTTCTGTTTTGTAATTCAGTTCAAGTGTAGCGGTTTTTACATTCCCTCTATAAGTGATAGCTTATGATAAGTGTCTTTTTCTGTGTGACTTATTTCACTTAGAATCGTCGTAGCTAAAGCCACTCATCATGCTGCTACTAGCCTTATGACATTGATTTCATGGCTGAGTGATATTCCATT
Source organism: Balaenoptera borealis (assembly GCF_965194805.1). Lineage (NCBI taxonomy): Eukaryota > Metazoa > Chordata > Mammalia > Artiodactyla > Balaenopteridae > Balaenoptera > Balaenoptera borealis. Next base: position 34,908 of record NW_028122323.1, read on the forward strand.
GTACATAAGGACCACCACTTCTTTATCCATTTTTCTCTTTCCTGGGATATTTGAGGTGTCATGAAGTGGAGGTTCTTGTCAACAGAGCAGCCCTAAACTTTGTGGTGCCTGTGTCTTGCTGATTTTTAGTTTTCCCAATTTATACGCCCATGAGTGGAAGTGCCCTATGCGCTCTAAGCTGTGTTTTTTCGATGTTTCAGGACACACCGTACACTTCTCCAGAGTGGCTGTTGGCAATTTACATCCCGCCCATCAGCGTAGCAAGGCTCCCATTTCTCCATGGCCTGTCCTGCATTTCTGGTTTTGACACTTTTTTCCGCATGGCCCTTTTGACCGATGGGAAGCGAGACTTCTTTGTAGCGCTGATTTGCCTTTCCAGGTTGCTTGGTTGGCCAAAAAGGGCGTATGCGTTTTTTCCTGAATATATTCAGGAAAAAACGCATACGCCCTTTTTGGCCAAGGGCATCATTGTCGACGTTTTGCCGCTTTTCATGTGCTTTAAAGGCGATTCGAATCGACCTCCTGAAATCTGTTTCCTGCAATTCTGCCTTGCTTTCAGATCCTCTTCGTTGCCTTCCCTCAATATATTTGTGGACGAGAGTTATCATTTATAACTCTGCAGGTTTGTGAATTGCAGTGCCCCTGAGCTCCATTTTTCAACTCGCTTTTTTGGGAGCTGGCCGCAAAAGCGCAGGATTGCCTCAGGCCCTATTCTGCTTCCGGGCGGCAGGCTGAGCCTGTGGTTAATTCTTCTTCCTGATGGGAAAATAGAGTGACCTGTGCCTGTCCCAACACCTAGAGCTAGTCTCTCATTGGCTCCCCCTCTTCCCGTTCATCCTCAGGACAAATTGCAAGCTGTACGGAACGGGAGGTTACAGGTGCTGATTCTCCAAGGAGGGAGATTGCTAGTAAAGCGGCTGGAATGGCGAACCCGAGCACAAGGAGATGAGAAATGAGGTGCGTTTTAGAAACCTTTCCCGATCACACGGTGTACCACCTTCTGGGTTTCTCATGCATGTTTTCGAGGTAGGAAGATGCCCTTGAACCTGGAGATTTGGGACCCATGGGATGGGTAACAGGCAGTATTACTTTAAAGGCTCTGCGTTTGCTCCCCCAACCTCACCAAACCTCTCAGCCCCGAGAGTGTCCACCCTTATGTCTCATCCAGCTGTGGGTCTAGATATGGTCAATCCAGGTTGCATCACAGCCCCTGAACGAATTTTGTAAGAATTTCTCTCTCTTTCACTGTCTGTGTTTCACGGGTTTTTAAAAGTAATTTATTTTTATAATGGGGTTTAGCTGCTTTTCACGGCTGTGTTTCTGCCGCTTTACACCCACTTGACTCACTTCCAGAGAGATATCAATACATAGGTTTTATGATTCTTACTAGTCAGATATATTCTTGTGCGGTGAATAGGGGGTGTGGAGTCCAGTTCACTGAGCAAGGAGTAGGTCTTTCTATTACATATTGGGTTATGGAACGGTATCTGAGCTCATTTGAAACCCTTGTTTTATGCATCACCCCACCCCACCTTTCCCGTTAAGCAGCCATAGTGTGTTTTGTAAACTTGTGACTCTGTTCTGTTTTGTAATTCAGTTCAAGTGTAGCGGTTTTTACATTCCCTCTATAAGTGATAGCTTATGATAAGTGTCTTTTTCTGTGTGACTTATTTCACTTAGAATCGTCGTAGCTAAAGCCACTCATCATGCTGCTACTAGCCTTATGACATTGATTTCATGGCTGAGTGATATTCCATTGTACATAAGGACCACCACTTCTTTATCCATTTTTCTCTTTCCTGGGATATTTGAGGTGTCATGAAGTGGAGGTTCTTGTCAACAGAGCAGCCCTAAACTTTGGGGTGCCTGTGTCTTGCTGATTTTTAGTTTTCCCAATTTATACGCCCATGAGTGGAAGTGCCCTATGCGCTCTAAGCTGTGTTTTTTCGATGTTTCAGGACACACCGTACCCTTCTCCAGAGTGGCTGTTGGCAATTTACATCCCGCCCATCAGCGTAGCAAGGCTCCCATTTCTCCATGGCCTGTCCTGCATTTCTGGTTTTGACACTTTTTTCCGCATGGCCCTTTTGACCGATGGGAAGCGAGACTTCTTTGTAGCGCTGATTTGCCTTTCCAGGTTGCTTGGTTGGCCAAAAAGGGCGTATGCGTTTTTTCCTGAATATATTCAGGAAAAAACGCATACGCCCTTTTTGGCCAAGGGCATCATTGTCGACGTTTTGCCGCTTTTCATGTGCTTTAAAGGCGATTGGAATCGACCTCCTGAAATCTGTTTCCTGCAATTCTGCCTTGCTTTCAGATCCTCTTCGTTGCCTTCCCTCAATATATTTGTGGACGAGAGTTATCATTTATAACTCTGCAGGTTTGTGAATTGCAGTGCCCCTGAGCTCCATTTTTCAACTCGCTTTTTTGGGAGCTGGCCGCAAAAGCGCAGGATTGCCTCAGGCCCTATTCTGGTTCCGGGCGGCAGGCTGAGCCTGTGGTTAATTCTTCTTCCTGATAGGAAAATAAAGTGACCTGTGCCTGTCCCAACACCTAGAGCTAGTCTCTCATTGGCTCCCCCTCTTCCCGTTCATCCTCAGGACAAATTGCAAGCTGTACGGAACGGGAGGTTAAAGGTGCTGATTCTCCAAGGAGGGAGATTGCTAGTAAAGCGGCTGGAATGGCGAACCCGAGCACAAGGAGATGAGAAATGAGGTGCGTTTTAGAAACCTTTCCCGATCACACGGTGTACCACCTTCTGGGTTTCTCATGCATGTTTTCGAGGTAGGAAGATGCCCTTGAACCTGGAGATTTGGGACCCATGGGATGGGTAACAGGCAGTATTACTTTAAAGGCTCTGCGTTTGCTCCCCCAACCTCACCAAACCTCTCAGCCCCGAGTGTCCACCCTTATGTCTCATCCAGCTGTGGGTCTAGATATGGTCAATCCAGGTTGCATCACAGCCCCTGAACGAATTTTGTAAGAATTTCTCTCTCTTTCACTGTCTGTGTTTCACGGGTTTTTAAAAGTAATTTATTTTTATAATGGGGTTTAGCTGCTTTTCACGGCTGTGTTTCTGCCGCTTTACACCCACTTGACTCACTTCCAGAGAGATATCAATACATAGGTTTTATGATTCTTACTAGTCAGATATATTCTTGTGCGGTGAATAGGGGGTGTGGAGTCCAGTTCACTGAGCAAGGAGTAGGTCTTTCTATTACATATTGGGTTTATGGAACGGTATCTGAGCTCATTTGAAACCCTTGTTTTATGCATCACCCCACCCCACCTTTCCCGTTAAGCAGCCATAGTGTGTTTTGTAAACTTGTGACTCTGTTCTGTTTTGTAATTCAGTTCAAGTGTAGCGGTTTTTACATTCCCTCTATAAGTGATAGCTTATGATAAGTGTCTTTTTCTGTGTGACTTATTTCACTTAGAATCGTCGTAGCTAAAGCCACTCATCATGCTGCTACTAGCCTTATGACATTGATTTCATGGCTGAGTGATATTCCATTGTACATAAGGACCACCACTTCTTTATCCATTTTTCTCTTTCCTGGGATATTTGAGGTGTCATGAAGTGGAGGTTCTTGTCAACAGAGCAGCCCTAAACTTTGGGGTGCCTGTGTCTTGCTGATTTTTAGTTTTCCCAATTTATACGCCCATGAGTGGAAGTGCCCTATGCGCTCTAAGCTGTGTTTTTTCGATGTTTCAGGACACACCGTACACTTCTCCAGAGTGGCTGTTGGCAATTTACATCCCGCCCATCAGCGTAGCAAGGCTCCCATTTCTCCATGGCCTGTCCTGCATTTCTGGTTTTGACACTTTTTTCCGCATGGCCCTTTTGACCGATGGGAAGCGAGACTTCTTTGTAGCGCTGATTTGCCTTTCCAGGTTGCTTGGTTGGCCAAAAAGGGCGTATGCGTTTTTTCCTGAATATATTCAGGAAAAAACGCATACGCCCTTTTTGGCCAAGGGCATCATTGTCGACGTTTTGCCGCTTTTCATGTGCTTTAAAGGCGATTGGAATCGACCTCCTGAAATCTGTTTCCTGCAATTCTGCCTTGCTTTCAGATCCTCTTCGTTGCCTTCCCTCAATATATTTGTGGACGAGAGTTATCATTTATAACTCTGCAGGTTTGTGAATTGCAGTGCCCCTGAGCTCCATTTTTCAACTCGCTTTTTTGGGAGCTGGCCGCAAAAGCGCAGGATTGCCTCAGGCCCTATTCTGCTTCCGGGCGGCAGGCTGAGCCTGTGGTTAATTCTTCTTCCTGATGGGAAAATAGAGTGACCTGTGCCTGTCCCAACACCTAGAGCTAGTCTCTCATTGGCTCCCCCTCTTCCCGTTCATCCTCAGGACAAATTGCAAGCTGTACGGAACGGGAGGTTACAGGTGCTGATTCTCCAAGGAGGGAGATTGCTAGTAAAGCGGCTGGAATGGCGAACCCGAGCACAAGGAGATGAGAGATGAGGTGCGTTTTAGAAACCTTTCCCGATCACACGGTGTACCACCTTCTGGGTTTCTCATGCATGTTTTCGAGGTAGGAAGATGCCCTTGAACCTGGAGATTTGGGACCCATGGGATGGGTAACAGGCAGTATTACTTTAAAGGCTCTGCGTTTGCTCCCCCAACCTCACCAAACCTCTCAGCCCCGAGAGTGTCCACCCTTATGTCTCATCCAGCTGTGGGTCTAGATATGGTCAATCCAGGTTGCATCACAGCCCCTGAACGAATTTTGTAAGAATTTCTCTCTCTTTCACTGTCTGTGTTTCACGGGTTTTTAAAAGTAATTTATTTTTATAATGGGGTTTAGCTGCTTTTCACGGCTGTGTTTCTGCCGCTTTACACCCACTTGACTCACTTCCAGAGAGATATCAATACATAGGTTTTAAGATTCTTACTAGTCAGATATATTCTTGTGCGGTGAATAGGGGGTGTGGAGTCCAGTTCACTGAGCAAGGAGTAGGTCTTTCTATTACATATTGGGTTTATGGAACGGTATCTGAGCTCATTTGAAACCCTTGTTTTATGCATCACCCCACCCCACCTTTCCCGTTAAGCAGCCATAGTGTGTTTTGTAAACGTGTGACTCTGTTCTGTTTTGTAATTCAGTTCAAGTGTAGCGGTTTTTACATTCCCTCTATAAGTGATAGCTTATGATAAGTGTCTTTTTCTGTGTGACTTATTTCACTTAGAATCGTCGTAGCTAAAGCCACTCATCATGCTGCTACTAGCCTTATGACATTGATTTCATGGCTGAGTGATATTCCATTGTACATAAGGACCACCACTTCTTTATCCATTTTTCTCTTTCCTGGGATATTTGAGGTGTCATGAAGTGGAGGTTCTTGTCAACAGAGCAGCCCTAAACTTTGTGGTGCCTGTGTCTTGCTGATTTTTAGTTTTCCCAATTTATATGCCCATGAGTGGAAGTGCCCTATGCGCTCTAAGCTGTGTTTTTTCGATGTTTCAGGACACACCGTACACTTCTCCAGAGTGGCTGTTGGCAATTTACATCCCGCCCATCAGCGTAGCAAGGCTCCCATTTCTCCATGGCCTGTCCTGCATTTCTGGTTTTGACACTTTTTTCCGCATGGCCCTTTTGACCGATGGGAAGCGAGACTTCTTTGTAGCGCTGATTTGCCTTTCCAGGTTGCTTGGTTGGCCAAAAAGGGCGTATGCGTTTTTTCCTGAATATATTCAGGAAAAAACGCATACGCCCTTTTTGGCCAAGGGCATCATTGTCGACGTTTTGCCGCTTTTCATGTGCTTTAAAGGCGATTCGAATCGACCTCCTGAAATCTGTTTCCTGCAAATCTGCCTTGCTTTCAGATCCTCTTCGTTGCCTTCCCTCAATATATTTGTGGACGAGAGTTATCATTTATAACTCTGCAGGTTTGTGAATTGCAGTGCCCCTGAGCTCCATTTTTCAACTCGCTTTTTTGGGAGCTGGCCGCAAAAGCGCAGGATTGCCTCAGGCCCTATTCTGCTTCCCGGCGGCAGGCTGAGCCTGTGGTTAATTCTTCTTCCTGATGGGAAAATAGAGTGACCTGTGCCTGTCCCAACACCTAGAGCTAGTCTCTCATTGGCTCCCCCTCTTCCCGTTCATCCTCAGGACAAATTGCAAGCTGTACGGAACGGGAGGTTACAGGTGCTGATTCTCCAAGGAGGGAGATTGCTAGTAAAGCGGCTGGAATGGCGAACCCGAGCACAAGGAGATGAGAAATGAGGTGCGTTTTAGAAACCTTTCCCGATCACACGGTGTACCACCTTCTGGGTTTCTCATGCATGTTTTCGAGGTAGGAAGATGCCCTTGAACCTGGAGATTTGGGACCCATGGGATGGGTAACAGGCAGTATTACTTTAAAGGCTCTGCGTTTGCTCCCCCAACCTCACCAAACCTCTCAGCCCCGAGAGTGTCCACCCTTATGTCTCATCCAGCTGTGGGTCTAGATATGGTCAATCCAGGTTGCATCACAGCCCCTGAACGAATTTTGTAAGAATTTCTCTCTCTTTCACTGTCTTTGTTTCACGGGTTTTTAAAAGTAATTTATTTTTATAATGGGGTTTAGCTGCTTTTCACGGCTGTGTTTCTGCCGCTTTACACCCACTTGACTCACTTCCAGAGAGATATCAATACATAGGTTTTAAGATTCTTACTAGTCAGATATATTCTTGTGCGGTGAATAGGGGGTGTGGAGTCCAGTTCACTGAGCAAGGAGTAGGTCTTTCTATTACATATTGGGTTTATGGAACGGTATCTGAGCTCATTTGAAACCCTTGTTTTATGCATCACCCCACCCCACCTTTCCCGTTAAGCAGCCATAGTGTGTTTTGTAAACTTGTGACTCTGTTCTGTTTTGTAATTCAGTTCAAGTGTAGCGGTTTTTACATTCCCTCTATAAGTGATAGCTTATGATAAGTGTCTTTTTCTGTGTGACTTATTTCACTTAGAATCGTCGTAGCTAAAGCCACTCATCATGCTGCTACTAGCCTTATGACATTGATTTCATGGCTGAGTGATATTCCATTGTACATAAGGACCACCACTTCTTTATCCATTTTTCTCTTTCCTGGGATATTTGAGGTGTCATGAAGTGGAGGTTCTTGTCAACAGAGCAGCCCTAAACTTTGGGGTGCCTGTGTCTTGCTGATTTTTAGTTTTCCCAATTTATACGCCCATGAGTGGAAGTGCCCTATGCGGTGTAAGCTGTGTTTTTGCGATGTTTCAGGACACACCGTACACTCCTCCATAGTGGCTGTTGGCAATTTACATCCCGCCCATCAGCGTAGCAAGGCTCCCATTTCTCCATGGCCTGTCCTGCATTTCTGGTTTTGACACTTTTTCCGCATGGCCCTTTTGACCGATGGGAAGCGAGACTTCTTTGTAGCGCTGATTTGCCTTTCCAGGTTGCTTGGTTGGCCAAAAAGGGCGTATGCGTTTTTTCCTGAATATATTCAGGAAAAAACGCATACGCCCTTTTTGGCCAAGGGCATCATTGTCGACGTTTTGCCGCTTTTCATGTGCTTTAAAGGCGATTCGAATCGACCTCCTGAAATCTGTTTCCTGCAATTCTGCCTTGCTTTCAGATCCTCTTCGTTGCCTTCCCTCAATATATTTGTGGACGAGAGTTATCATTTATAACTCTGCAGGTTTGTGAATTGCAGTGCCCCTGAGCTCCATTTTTCAACTCGCTTTTTTGGGAGCTGGCCGCAGAAGCGCAGGATTGCCTGAGGCCCTATTCTGCTTCCGGGCGGCAGGCTGAGCCTGTGGTTAATTCTTCCTCCTGATGGGAAAATAGAGTGACCTGTGCCTGTCCCAACACCTAGAGCTAGTCTCTCATTGGCTCCCCCTCTTCCCGTTCATCCTCAGGACAAATTGCAAGCTGTACGGAACGGGAGGTTAAAGGTGCTGATTCTCCAAGGAGGGAGATTGCTAGTAAAGCGGCTGGAATGGCGAACCCGAGCACAAGGAGATGAGAAATGAGGTGCGTGTTAGAAACCTTTCCCGATCACACGGTGTACCACCTTCTGGGTTTCTCATGCATGTTTTCGAGGTAGGAAGATGCCCTTGAACCTGGAGATTTGGGACCCATGGGATGGGTAATAGGCAGTATTACTTTAAAGGCTCTGCGTTTGCTCCCCCAACCTCACCAAACCTCTCAGCCCCGAGAGTGTCCACCCTTATGTCTCATCCAGCTGTGGGTCTAGATATGGTCAATCCAGGTTGCATCACAGCCCCTGAACGAATTTTGTAAGAATTTCTCTCTCTTTCACTGTCTTTGTTTCACGGGTTTTTAAAAGTAATTTATTTTTATAATGGGGTTTAGCCGCTTTTCACGGCTGTGTTTCTGCCGTTTTACACCCACTTGACTCACTTCCAGAGAGATATCAATATATAGGTTTTAAGATTCTTACTAGTCAGATATATTCTTGTGCGGTGAATAGGGGGTGTTGAGTCCAATTCACTGAGCAAGGATTAGGTCTTTCTATTACATATTGTGTTTATGGAACGGTATCTGAGCTCATTTGAAACCCTTGTTTTATGCATCACCCCACCCCACCTTTCCCGTTAAGCAGCCATAGTGTGTTTTGTAAACTTGTGACTCTGTTCTGTTTTGTAATTCAGTTCAAGTGTAGCGGTTTTTACATTCCCTCTATAAGTGATAGCTTATGATAAGTGTCTTTTTCTGTGTGACTTATTTCACTTAGAATCGTCGTAGCTAAAGCCACTCATCATGCTGCTACTAGCCTTATGACATTGATTTCATGGCTGAGTGATATTCCATTGTACATAAGGACCACCACTTCTTTATCCATTTTTCTCTTTCCTGGGATATTTGAGGTGTCATGAAGTGGAGGTTCTTGTCAAAAGAGCAGCCCTAAACTTTGGGGTGCCTGTGTCTTGCTGATTTTTAGTTTTCCCAATTTATACGCCCATGAGTGGAAGTGCCCTATGCGGTGTAAGCTGTGTTTTTGCGATGTTTCAGGACACACCGTACACTCCTCCATAGTGGCTGTTGGCAATTTACATCCCGCCCATCAGCGTAGCAAGGCTCCCATTTCTCCATGGCCTGTCCTGCATTTCTGGTTTTGACACTTTTTCCGCATGGCCCTTTTGACCGATGGGAAGCGAGACTTCTTTGTAGCGCTGATTTGCCTTTCCAGGTTGCTTGGTTGGCCAAAAAGGGCGTATGCGTTTTTTCCTGAATATATTCAGGAAAAAACGCATACGCCCTTTTTGGCCAAGGGCATCATTGTCGACGTTTTGCCGCTTTTCATGTGCTTTAAAGGCGATTCGAATCGACCTCCTGAAATCTGTTTCCTGCAATTCTGCCTTGCTTTCAGATCCTCTTCGTTGCCTTCCCTCAATATATTTGTGGACGAGAGTTATCATTTATAACTCTGCAGGTTTGTGAATTGCAGTGCCCCTGAGCTCCATTTTTCAACTCGCTTTTTTGGGAGCTGGCCGCAGAAGCGCAGGATTGCCTGAGGCCCTATTCTGCTTCCGGGCGGCAGGCTGAGCCTGTGGTTAATTCTTCCTCCTGATGGGAAAATAGAGTGACCTGTGCCTGTCCCAACACCTAGAGCTAGTCTCTCATTGGCTCCCCCTCTTCCCGTTCATCCTCAGGACAAATTGCAAGCTGTACGGAACGGGAGGTTACAGGTGCTGATTCTCCAAGGAGGGAGATTGCTAGTAAAGCGGCTGGAATGGCGAACCCGAGCACAAGGAGATGAGAAATGAGGTGCGTTTTAGAAACCTTTCCGGATCACACGGTGTACCACCTTCTGGGTTTCTCATGCATGTTTTCGAGGTAGGAAGATGCCCTTGAACCTGGAGATTTGGGACCCATGGGATGGGTAACAGGCAGTATTACTTTAAAGGCTCTGCGTTTGCTCCCCCAACCTCACCAAACCTCTCAGCCCCGAGAGTGTCCACCCTTATGTCTGATCCAGCTGTGGGTCTAGATGTGTTCAATCCAGGTTGCATCACAGCCCCTGAACGAATTTTGTAAGAATTTCTCTCTCTTTCACTGTCTTTGTTTCACGGGTTTTTAAAAGTAATTTATTTTATAATGGGGTTTAGCTGCTTTTCACGGCTGTGTTTCTGCCGCTTTACACCCACTTGACTCACTTCCAGAGAGATATCAATACATAGGTTTTAAGATTCTTACTAGTCAGGTATATTCTTGTGCGGTGAATAGGGGGTGTTGAGTCCAGTTCACTGAGCAAGGAGTAGGTCTTTCTATGACATATTGGGTTTATGGAACGGTATCTGAGCTCATTTGAAACCCTTGTTTTATGCATCACCCCACCCCACCTTTCCCGTTAAGCAGCCATAGTGTGTTTTGTAAACTTGTGACTCTGTTCTGTTTTGTAATTCAGTCCAAGTGTAGCGGTTTTTACATTCCCTCTATAAGTGATAGCTTATGATAAGTGTCTTTTTCTGTGTGACTTATTTCACTTAGAACCGTCGTAGCTAAAGCCACTCATCATGCTGCTACTAGCCTTATGACATTGATGTCATGGCTGAGTGATATTCCATTGTACATAAGGACCACCACTTCTTTATCCATTTTTCTCTTTCCTGGGATATTTGAGGTGTCATGAAGTGGAGGTTCTTGTCAACAGAGCAGCCCTAAACTTTGGGGTGCCTGTGTCTTGCTGATTTTTAGTTTTCCCAATTTATATGCCCATGAGTGGAAGTGCCCTATGCGCTCTAAGCTGTGTTTTTTCGATGTTTCAGGACACACCGTACAGTTCTCCAGAGTGGCTGTTGGCAATTTACATCCCGCCCATCAGCGCAGCAGGGCTCCCATTTCTCCATGGCCTGTCCTGCATTTCTGGTTTTGACAGTTTTTTCCACATGGCCCTTTTGACCGATGGGAAGCGAGACTTCTTTGTAGCGCTGATTTGCCTTTCCAGGTTGCTTGGTTGGCCAAAAAGGGCGTATGCGTTTTTTCCTGAATATATTCAGGAAAAAACGCATACGCCCTTTTTGGCCAAGGGCATCATTGTCGACGTTTTGCCGCTTTTCATGTGCTTTAAAGGCGATTCGAATCGACCTCCTGAAATCTGTTTCCTGCAATTCTGCCTTGCTTTCAAATCCTCTTCGTTGCCTTCCCTCAATATATTTGTGGACGAGAGTTATCATTTATAACTCTGCAGGTTTGTGAATTGCAGTGCCCCTGAGCTCCATTTTTCAACTCGCTTTTTTGGGAGCTGGCCGCAAAAGCGCAGGATTGCCTCAGGCCCTATTCTGGTTCCTGGCGGCAGGCTGAGCCTGTGGTTAATTCTTCTTCCTGATGAGAAAATAGAGTGACCTGTGCCTGTCCCAACACCTAGAGCTAGTCTCTCATTGGCTCCCCCTCTTCCCGTTCATCCTCAGGACAAATTGCAAGCTGTACGGAACGGGAGGTTAAAGGTGCTGATTCTCCAAGGAGGGAGATTGCCAGTAAAGCGGCTGGAATGGCGAACCCGAGCACAAGGAGATGAGAAATGAGGTGCGTGTTAGAAACCTTTCCCTATCACACGGTGTACCACCTTCTGGGTTTCTCATGCATGGTTTCGAGGTAGGAAGATGCCCTTGAACCTGGAGATTTGGGACCCATGGGATGGGTAACAGGCAGTATTACTTTAAAGGCTCTGCGTTTGCTCCCCCAACCTCACCAAACCTCTCAGCCCCGAGAGTGTCCACCCTTATGTCTCCTCCAGCTGTGGGTCTAGATATGGTCAATCCAGGTTGCATCACAGCCCCTGAACGAATTTTGTAAGAATTTCTCTCTCTTTCACTGTCTTTGTTTCACGGGTTTTTAAAAGTAATTTATTTTTATAATGGGGTTTAGCCGCTTTTCACGGCTGTGTTTCTGCCGCTTTACACCCACTTGACTCACTTCCAGAGAGATATCAATACATAGGTTTTAAGATTCTTACTAGTCAGATATATTCTTGTGCGGTGAATAGGGGGTGTTGAGTCCAGTTCACTGAGCAAGGAGTAGGTCTTTCTATGACATATTGGGTTTATGGAACGGTATCTGAGCTCATTTGAAACCCTTGTTTTATGCATCACCCCACCCCACCTTTCCCGTTAAGCAGCCATAGTGTGTTTTGTAAACTTGTGACTCTGTTCTGTTTTGTAATTCAGTCCAAGTGTAGCGGTTTTTACATTCCCTCTATAAGTGATAGCTTATGATAAGTGTCTTTTTCTGTGTGACTTATTTCACTTAGAACCGTCGTGGCTAAAGCCACTCATCATGCTGCTACTAGCCTTATGACATTGATGTCATGGCTGAGTGATATTCCATTGTACATAAGGACCACCACTTCTTTATCCATTTTTCTCTTTCCTGGGATATTTGAGGTGTCATGAAGTGGAGGTTCTTGTCAACAGAGCAGCCCTAAACTTTGGGGTGCCTGTGTCTTGCTGATTTTTAGTTTTCCCAATTTATATGCCCATGAGTGGAAGTGCCCTATGCGCTCTAAGCTGTGTTTTTTCGATGTTTCAGGACACACCGTACAGTTCTCCAGAGTGGCTGTTGGCAATTTACATCCCGCCCATCAGCGCAGCAGGGCTCCCATTTCTCCATGGCCTGTCCTGCATTTCTGGTTTTGACAGTTTTTTCCACATGGCCCTTTTGACCGATGGGAAGCGAGACTTCTTTGTAGCGCTGATTTGCCTTTCCAGGTTGCTTGGTTGGCCAAAAAGGGCGTATGCGTTTTTTCCTGAATATATTCAGGAAAAAACGCATACGCCCTTTTTGGCCAAGGGCATCATTGTCGACGTTTTGCCGCTTTTCATGTGCTTTAAAGGCGATTCGAATCGACCTCCTGAAATCTGTTTCCTGCAATTCTGCCTTGCTTTCAAATCCTCTTCGTTGCCTTCCCTCAATATATTTGTGGACGAGAGTTATCATTTATAACTCTGCAGGTTTGTGAATTGCAGTGCCCCTGAGCTCCATTTTTCAACTCGCTTTTTTGGGAGCTGGCCGCAAAAGCGCAGGATTGCCTCAGGCCCTATTCTGGTTCCTGGCGGCAGGCTGAGCCTGTGGTTAATTCTTCTTCCTGATGAGAAAATAGAGTGACCTGTGCCTGTCCCAACACCTAGAGCTAGTCTCTCATTGGCTCCCCCTCTTCCCGTTCATCCTCAGGACAAATTGCAAGCTGTACGGAACGGGAGGTTAAAGGTGCTGATTCTCCAAGGAGGGAGATTGCCAGTAAAGCGGCTGGAATGGCGAACCCGAGCACAAGGAGATGAGAAATGAGGTGCGTGTTAGAAACCTTTCCCTATCACACGGTGTACCACCTTCTGGGTTTCTCATGCATGGTTTCGAGGTAGGAAGATGCCCTTGAACCTGGAGATTTGGGACCCATGGGATGGGTAACAGGCAGTATTACTTTAAAGGCTCTGCGTTTGCTCCCCCAACCTCACCAAACCTCTCAGCCCCGAGAGTGTCCACCCTTATGTCTCCTCCAGCTGTGGGTCTAGATATGGTCAATCCAGGTTGCATCACAGCCCCTGAACGAATTTTGTAAGAATTTCTCTCTCTTTCACTGTCTTTGTTTCACGGGTTTTTAAAAGTAATTTATTTTTATAATGGGGTTTAGCCGCTTTTCACGGCTGTGTTTCTGCCGCTTTACACCCACTTGACTCACTTCCAGAGAGATATCAATACATAGGTTTTAAGATTCTTACTAGTCAGATATATTCTTGTGCGGTGAATAGGGGGTGTTGAGTCCAGTTCACTGAGCAAGGAGTAGGTCTTTCTATGACATATTGGGTTTATGGAACGGTATCTGAGCTCATTTGAAACCCTTGTTTTATGCATCACCCCACCCCACCTTTCCCGTTAAGCAGCCATAGTGTGTTTTCTCAACGTGTGACTCTATTCTGTTTTGTAATTCAGTTCAAGTGTAGCGGTTTTTACATTCCCTCTATAAATGATAGCTTATGATAAGTGTCTTTTTCTGTGTGACTTATTTCACTTAGAATCGTCGTAGCTAAAGCCACTCATCATGCTGCTACTAGCCTTATGACATTGATTTCATGGCTGAGTGATATTCCATTGTACATAAGGACCACCACTTCTTTATCCATTTTTCTCTTTCCTGGGATATTTGAGGTGTCACGAAGTGGAGGTTCTTGTCAACAGAGCAGCCCTAAACTTTGGGGTGCCTGTGTCTTGCTGATTTTTAGTTTTCCCCATTTATACGCCCATGAGTGGAAGTGCCCTATGCGCTCTACGCTGTGTTTTTTCGATGTTTCAGGACACACCGTACACTTCTCCATAGTGGCTGTTGGCAATTTACATCCCGCCCATCAGCGTAGCAAGGCTCCCATTTCTCCATGGCCTGTCCTGCATTTCTGGTTTTGACACTTTTTCCGCATGGCCCTTTTGACCGATGGGAAGCGAGAATTCTTTGTAGCGCTGATTTGCCTTTCCAGGTTGCTTGGTTGGCCAAAAAGGGCGTATGCGTTTTTTCCTGAATATATTCAGGAAAAAACGCATACGCCCTTTTTGGCCAAGGGCATCATTGTCGACGTTTTGCCGCTTTTCATGTGCTTTAAAGGCGATTGGAATCGACCTCCTGAAATCTGTTTCCTGCAATTCTGCCTTGCTTTCAGATCCTCTTCGTTGCCTTCCCTCAATATATTTGTGGACGAGAGTTATCATTTATAACTCTGCAGGTTTGTGAATTGCAGTGCCCCTGAGCTCCATTTTTCAACTCGCTTTTTTGGGAGCTGGCCGCAAAAGCGCAGGATTGCCTCAGGCCCTATTCTGCTTCCGGGCGGCAGGCTGAGCCTGTGGTTAATTCTTCTTCCTGATGGGAAAATAGAGTGACCTGTGCCTGTCCCAACACCTAGAGCTAGTCTCTCATTGGCTCCCCCTCTTCCCGTTCATCCTCAGGACAAATTGCAAGCTGTACGGAACGGGAGGTTACAGGTGCTGATTCTCCAAGGAGGGAGATTGCTAGTAAAGCGGCTGGAATGGCGAACCCGAGCACAAGGAGATGAGAAATGAGGTGCGTTTTAGAAACCTTTCCCGATCACACGGTGTACCACCTTCTGGGTTTCTCATGCATGTTTTCGAGGTAGGAAGATGCCCTTGAACCTGGAGATTTGGGACCCATGGGATGGGTAACAGGCAGTATTACTTTAAAGGCTCTGCGTTTGCTCCCCCAACCTCACCAAACCTCTCAGCCCCGAGAGTGTCCACCCTTATGTCTCATCCAGCTGTGGGTCTAGATATGGTCAATCCAGGTTGCATCACAGCCCCTGAACGAATTTTGTAAGAATTTCTCTCTCTTTCACTGTCTGTGTTTCACGGGTTTTTAAAAGTAATTTATTTTTATAATGGGGTTTAGCTGCTTTTCACGGCTGTGTTTCTGCCGCTTTACACCCACTTGACTCACTTCCAGAGAGATATCAATACATAGGTTTTAAGATTCTTACTAGTCAGATATATTCTTGTGCGGTGAATAGGGGGTGTGGAGTCCAGTTCACTGAGCAAGGAGTAGGTCTTTCTATTACATATTGGGTTTATGGAACGGTATCTGAGCTCATTTGAAACCCTTGTTTTATGCATCACCCCACCCCACCTTTCCCGTTAAGCAGCCATAGTGTGTTTCGTAAACGTGTGACTCTGTTCTGTTTTGTAATTCAGTCCAAGTGTAGCGGTTTTTACATTCCCTCTATAAGTGATAGCTTATGATAAGTGTCTTTTTCTGTGTGACTTATTTCACTTAGAATCGTCATAGCTAAAGCCACTCATCATGCTGCTACTAGCCTTATGACATTGATTTCATGGCTGAGTGATATTCCATTGTACATAAGGACCACCACTTCTTTATCCATTTTTCTCTTTCCTGGGATATTTGAGGTGTCATGAAGTGGAGGTTCTTGTCAACAGAGCAGCCCTAAACTTTGGGGTGCCTGTGTCTTGCTGATTTTTAGTTTTCCCAATTTATACGCCCATGAGTGGAAGTGCCCTATGCGGTGTAAGCTGTGTTTTTGCGATGTTTCAGGACACACCGTACACTTCTCCATAGTGGCTGTTGGCAATTTACATCCCGCCCATCAGCGTAGCAAGGCTCCCATTTCTCCATGGCCTGTCCTGCATTTCTGGTTTTGACACTTTTTCCGCATGGCCCTTTTGACCGATGGGAAGCGAGACTTCTTTGTAGCGCTGATTTGCCTTTCCAGGTTGCTTGGTTGGCCAAAAAGGGCGTATGCGTTTTTTCCTGAATATATTCAGGAAAAAACGCATACGCCCTTTTTGGCCAAGGGCATCATTGTCGACGTTTTGCCGCTTTTCATGTGCTTTAAAGGCGATTCGAATCGACCTCCTGAAATCTGTTTCCTGCAATTCTGCCTTGCTTTCAGATCCTCTTCGTTGCCTTCCCTCAATATATTTGTGGACGAGAGTTATCATTTATAACTCTGCAGGTTTGTGAATTGCAGTGCCCCTGAGCTCCATTTTTCAACTCGCTTTTTTGGGAGCTGGCCGCAAAAGCGCAGGATTGCCTCAGGCCCTATTCTGCTTCCCGGCGGCAGGCTGAGCCTGTGGTTAATTCTTCTTCCTGATGGGAAAATAGAGTGACCTGTGCCTGTCCCAACACCTAGAGCTAGTCTCTCATTGGCTCCCCCTCTTCCCGTTCATCCTCAGGACAAATTGCAAGCTGTACGGAACGGGAGGTTACAGGTGCTGATTCTCCAAGGAGGGAGATTGCTAGTAAAGCGGCTGGAATGGCGAACCCGAGCACAAGGAGATGAGAAATGAGGTGCGTTTTAGAAACCTTTCCCGATCACACGGTGTACCACCTTGTGGGTTTCTCATGCATATTTTCGAGGTAGGAAGATGCCCTTGAACCTGGAGATTTGGGACCCATGGGATGGGTAACAGGCAGTATTACTTTAAAGGCTCTGCGTTTGCTCCCCCAACCTCACCAAACCTCTCAGCCCCGAGAGTGTCCACCCTTATGTCTCATCCAGCTGTGGGTCTAGATATGGTCAATCCAGGTTGCATCACAGCCCCTGAACGAATTTTGTAAGAATTTCTCTCTCTTTCACTGTCTGTGTTTCACGGGTTTTTAAAAGTAATTTATTTTTATAATGGGGTTTAGCTGCTTTTCACGGCTGTGTTTCTGCCGCTTTACACCCACTTGACTCACTTCCAGAGAGATATCAATACATAGGTTTTAAGATTCTTACTAGTCAGATATATTCTTGTGCGGTGAATAGGGGGTGTGGAGTCCAGTTCACTGAGCAAGGAGTAGGTCTTTCTATTACATATTGGGTTTATGGAACAGTATCTGAGCTCATTTGAAACCCTTGTTTTATGCATCACCCCACCCCACCTTTCCCGTTAAGCAGCCATAGTGTGTTTTGTAAACTTGTGACTCTGTTCTGTTTTGTAATTCAGTCCAAGTGTAGCGGTTTTTACATTCCCTCTATAAGTGATAGCTTATGATAAGTGTCTTTTTCTGTGTGACTTATTTCACTTAGAACCGTCGTAGCTAAAGCCACTCATCATGCTGCTACTAGCCTTATGACATTGATGTCATGGCTGAGTGATATTCCATTGTACATAAGGACCACCACTTCTTTATCCATTTTTCTCTTTCCTGGGATATTTGAGGTGTCATGAAGTGGAGGTTCTTGTCAACAGAGCAGCCCTAAACTTTGGGGTGCCTGTGTCTTGCTGATTTTTAGTTTTCCCAATTTATATGCCCATGAGTGGAAGTGCCCTATGCGCTCTAAGCTGTGTTTTTTCGATGTTTCAGGACACACCGTACAGTTCTCCAGAGTGGCTGTTGGCAATTTACATCCCGCCCATCAGCGCAGCAGGGCTCCCATTTCTCCATGGCCTGTCCTGCATTTCTGGTTTTGACAGTTTTTTCCACATGGCCCTTTTGACCGATGGGAAGCGAGACTTCTTTGTAGCGCTGATTTGCCTTTCCAGGTTGCTTGGTTGGCCAAAAAGGGCGTATGCGTTTTTTCCTGAATATATTCAGGAAAAAACGCATACGCCCTTTTTGGCCAAGGGCATCATTGTCGACGTTTTGCCGCTTTTCATGTGCTTTAAAGGCGATTCGAATCGACCTCCTGAAATCTGTTTCCTGCAATTCTGCCTTGCTTTCAAATCCTCTTCGTTGCCTTCCCTCAATATATTTGTGGACGAGAGTTATCATTTATAACTCTGCAGGTTTGTGAATTGCAGTGCCCCTGAGCTCCATTTTTCAACTCGCTTTTTTGGGAGCTGGCCGCAAAAGCGCAGGATTGCCTCAGGCCCTATTCTGGTTCCTGGCGGCAGGCTGAGCCTGTGGTTAATTCTTCTTCCTGATGAGAAAATAGAGTGACCTGTGCCTGTCCCAACACCTAGAGCTAGTCTCTCATTGGCTCCCCCTCTTCCCGTTCATCCTCAGGACAAATTGCAAGCTGTACGGAACGGGAGGTTAAAGGTGCTGATTCTCCAAGGAGGGAGATTGCCAGTAAAGCGGCTGGAATGGCGAACCCGAGCACAAGGAGATGAGAAATGAGGTGCGTGTTAGAAACCTTTCCCTATCACACGGTGTACCACCTTCTGGGTTTCTCATGCATGGTTTCGAGGTAGGAAGATGCCCTTGAACCTGGAGATTTGGGACCCATGGGATGGGTAACAGGCAGTATTACTTTAAAGGCTCTGCGTTTGCTCCCCCAACCTCACCAAACCTCTCAGCCCCGAGAGTGTCCACCCTTATGTCTCCTCCAGCTGTGGGTCTAGATATGGTCAATCCAGGTTGCATCACAGCCCCTGAACGAATTTTGTAAGAATTTCTCTCTCTTTCACTGTCTTTGTTTCACGGGTTTTTAAAAGTAATTTATTTTTATAATGGGGTTTAGCCGCTTTTCACGGCTGTGTTTCTGCCGCTTTACACCCACTTGACTCACTTCCAGAGAGATATCAATACATAGGTTTTAAGATTCTTACTAGTCAGATATATTCTTGTGCGGTGAATAGGGGGTGTTGAGTCCAGTTCACTGAGCAAGGAGTAGGTCTTTCTATGACATATTGGGTTTATGGAACGGTATCTGAGCTCATTTGAAACCCTTGTTTTATGCATCACCCCACCCCACCTTTCCCGTTAAGCAGCCATAGTGTGTTTTCTCAACGTGTGACTCTATTCTGTTTTGTAATTCAGTTCAAGTGTAGCGGTTTTTACATTCCCTCTATAAATGATAGCTTATGATAAGTGTCTTTTTCTGTGTGACTTATTTCACTTAGAATCGTCGTAGCTAAAGCCACTCATCATGCTGCTACTAGCCTTATGACATTGATTTCATGGCTGAGTGATATTCCATTGTACATAAGGACCACCACTTCTTTATCCATTTTTCTCTTTCCTGGGATATTTGAGGTGTCACGAAGTGGAGGTTCTTGTCAACAGAGCAGCCCTAAACTTTGGGGTGCCTGTGTCTTGCTGATTTTTAGTTTTCCCCATTTATACGCCCATGAGTGGAAGTGCCCTATGCGCTCTACGCTGTGTTTTTTCGATGTTTCAGGACACACCGTACACTTCTCCATAGTGGCTGTTGGCAATTTACATCCCGCCCATCAGCGTAGCAAGGCTCCCATTTCTCCATGGCCTGTCCTGCATTTCTGGTTTTGACACTTTTTCCGCATGGCCCTTTTGACCGATGGGAAGCGAGAATTCTTTGTAGCGCTGATTTGCCTTTCCAGGTTGCTTGGTTGGCCAAAAAGGGCGTATGCGTTTTTTCCTGAATATATTCAGGAAAAAACGCATACGCCCTTTTTGGCCAAGGGCATCATTGTCGACGTTTTGCCGCTTTTCATGTGCTTTAAAGGCGATTGGAATCGACCTCCTGAAATCTGTTTCCTGCAATTCTGCCTTGCTTTCAGATCCTCTTCGTTGCCTTCCCTCAATATATTTGTGGACGAGAGTTATCATTTATAACTCTGCAGGTTTGTGAATTGCAGTGCCCCTGAGCTCCATTTTTCAACTCGCTTTTTTGGGAGCTGGCCGCAAAAGCGCAGGATTGCCTCAGGCCCTATTCTGCTTCCGGGCGGCAGGCTGAGCCTGTGGTTAATTCTTCTTCCTGATGGGAAAATAGAGTGACCTGTGCCTGTCCCAACACCTAGAGCTAGTCTCTCATTGGCTCCCCCTCTTCCCGTTCATCCTCAGGACAAATTGCAAGCTGTACGGAACGGGAGGTTACAGGTGCTGATTCTCCAAGGAGGGAGATTGCTAGTAAAGCGGCTGGAATGGCGAACCCGAGCACAAGGAGATGAGAAATGAGGTGCGTTTTAGAAACCTTTCCCGATCACACGGTGTACCACCTTCTGGGTTTCTCATGCATGTTTTCGAGGTAGGAAGATGCCCTTGAACCTGGAGATTTGGGACCCATGGGATGGGTAACAGGCAGTATTACTTTAAAGGCTCTGCGTTTGCTCCCCCAACCTCACCAAACCTCTCAGCCCCGAGAGTGTCCACCCTTATGTCTCATCCAGCTGTGGGTCTAGATATGGTCAATCCAGGTTGCATCACAGCCCCTGAACGAATTTTGTAAGAATTTCTCTCTCTTTCACTGTCTGTGTTTCACGGGTTTTTAAAAGTAATTTATTTTTATAATGGGGTTTAGCTGCTTTTCACGGCTGTGTTTCTGCCGCTTTACACCCACTTGACTCACTTCCAGAGAGATATCAATACATAGGTTTTAAGATTCTTACTAGTCAGATATATTCTTGTGCGGTGAATAGGGGGTGTGGAGTCCAGTTCACTGAGCAAGGAGTAGGTCTTTCTATTACATATTGGGTTTATGGAACGGTATCTGAGCTCATTTGAAACCCTTGTTTTATGCATCACCCCACCCCACCTTTCCCGTTAAGCAGCCATAGTGTGTTTCGTAAACGTGTGACTCTGTTCTGTTTTGTAATTCAGTCCAAGTGTAGCGGTTTTTACATTCCCTCTATAAGTGATAGCTTATGATAAGTGTCTTTTTCTGTGTGACTTATTTCACTTAGAATCGTCATAGCTAAAGCCACTCATCATGCTGCTACTAGCCTTATGACATTGATTTCATGGCTGAGTGATATTCCATTGTACATAAGGACCACCACTTCTTTATCCATTTTTCTCTTTCCTGGGATATTTGAGGTCTCATGAAGTGGAGGTTCTTGTCAACAGAGCAGCCCTAAACTTTGGGGTGCCTGTGTCTTGCTGATTTTTAGTTTTCCCAATTTATACGCCCATGAGTGGAAGTGCCCTATGCGGTGTAAGCTGTGTTTTTGCGATGTTTCAGGACACACCTTACACTTCTCCATAGTGGCTGTTGGCAATTTACATCCCGCCCATCAGCGTAGCAAGGCTCCCATTTCTCCATGGCCTGTCCTGCATTTCTGGTTTTGACACTTTTTCCGCATGGCCCTTTTGACCGATGGGAAGCGAGACTTCTTTGTAGCGCTGATTTGCCTTTCCAGGTTGCTTGGTTGGCCAAAAAGGGCGTATGCGTTTTTTCCTGAATATATTCAGGAAAAAACGCATACGCCCTTTTTGGCCAAGGGCATCATTGTCGACGTTTTGCCGCTTTTCATGTGCTTTAAAGGCGATTCGAATCGACCTCCTGAAATCTGTTTCCTGCAATTCTGCCTTGCTTTCAGATCCTCTTCGTTGCCTTCCCTCAATATATTTGTGGACGAGAGTTATCATTTATAACTCTGCAGGTTTGTGAATTGCAGTGCCCCTGAGCTCCATTTTTCAACTCGCTTTTTTGGGAGCTGGCCGCAAAAGCGCAGGATTGCCTCAGGCCCTATTCTGCTTCCCGGCGGCAGGCTGAGCCTGTGGTTAATTCTTCTTCCTGATGGGAAAATAGAGTGACCTGTGCCTGTCCCAACACCTAGAGCTAGTCTCTCATTGGCTCCCCCTCTTCCCGTTCATCCTCAGGACAAATTGCAAGCTGTACGGAACGGGAGGTTACAGGTGCTGATTCTCCAAGGAGGGAGATTGCTAGTAAAGCGGCTGGAATGGCGAACCCGAGCACAAGGAGATGAGAAATGAGGTGCGTTTTAGAAACCTTTCCCGATCACACGGTGTACCACCTTGTGGGTTTCTCATGCATATTTTCGAGGTAGGAAGATGCCCTTGAACCTGGAGATTTGGGACCCATGGGATGGGTAACAGGCAGTATTACTTTAAAGGCTCTGCGTTTGCTCCCCCAACCTCACCAAACCTCTCAGCCCCGAGAGTGTCCACCCTTATGTCTCATCCAGCTGTGGGTCTAGATATGGTCAATCCAGGTTGCATCACAGCCCCTGAACGAATTTTGTAAGAATTTCTCTCTCTTTCACTGTCTGTGTTTCACGGGTTTTTAAAAGTAATTTATTTTTATAATGGGGTTTAGCTGCTTTTCACGGCTGTGTTTCTGCCGCTTTACACCCACTTGACTCACTTCCAGAGAGATATCAATACATAGGTTTTAAGATTCTTACTAGTCAGATATATTCTTGTGCGGTGAATAGGGGGTGTGGAGTCCAGTTCACTGAGCAAGGAGTAGGTCTTTCTATTACATATTGGGTTTATGGAACAGTATCTGAGCTCATTTGAAACCCTTGTTTTATGCATCACCCCACCCCACCTTTCCCGTTAAGCAGCCATAGTGTGTTTTGTAAACTTGTGACTCTGTTCTGTTTTGTAATTCAGTCCAAGTGTAGCGGTTTTTACATTCCCTCTATAAGTGATAGCTTATGATAAGTGTCTTTTTCTGTGTGACTTATTTCACTTAGAACCGTCGTAGCTAAAGCCACTCATCATGCTGCTACTAGCCTTATGACATTGATGTCATGGCTGAGTGATATTCCATTGTACATAAGGACCACCACTTCTTTATCCATTTTTCTCTTTCCTGGGATATTTGAGGTGTCATGAAGTGGAGGTTCTTGTCAACAGAGCAGCCCTAAACTTTGGGGTGCCTGTGTCTTGCTGATTTTTAGTTTTCCCAATTTATATGCCCATGAGTGGAAGTGCCCTATGCGCTCTAAGCTGTGTTTTTTCGATGTTTCAGGACACACCGTACAGTTCTCCAGAGTGGCTGTTGGCAATTTACATCCCGCCCATCAGCGCAGCAGGGCTCCCATTTCTCCATGGCCTGTCCTGCATTTCTGGTTTTGACAGTTTTTTCCACATGGCCCTTTTGACCGATGGGAAGCGAGACTTCTTTGTAGCGCTGATTTGCCTTTCCAGGTTGCTTGGTTGGCCAAAAAGGGCGTATGCGTTTTTTCCTGAATATATTCAGGAAAAAACGCATACGCCCTTTTTGGCCAAGGGCATCATTGTCGACGTTTTGCCGCTTTTCATGTGCTTTAAAGGCGATTCGAATCGACCTCCTGAAATCTGTTTCCTGCAATTCTGCCTTGCTTTCAAATCCTCTTCGTTGCCTTCCCTCAATATATTTGTGGACGAGAGTTATCATTTATAACTCTGCAGGTTTGTGAATTGCAGTGCCCCTGAGCTCCATTTTTCAACTCGCTTTTTTGGGAGCTGGCCGCAAAAGCGCAGGATTGCCTCAGGCCCTATTCTGGTTCCTGGCGGCAGGCTGAGCCTGTGGTTAATTCTTCTTCCTGATGAGAAAATAGAGTGACCTGTGCCTGTCCCAACACCTAGAGCTAGTCTCTCATTGGCTCCCCCTCTTCCCGTTCATCCTCAGGACAAATTGCAAGCTGTACGGAACGGGAGGTTAAAGGTGCTGATTCTCCAAGGAGGGAGATTGCCAGTAAAGCGGCTGGAATGGCGAACCCGAGCACAAGGAGATGAGAAATGAGGTGCGTGTTAGAAACCTTTCCCTATCACACGGTGTACCACCTTCTGGGTTTCTCATGCATGGTTTCGAGGTAGGAAGATGCCCTTGAACCTGGAGATTTGGGACCCATGGGATGGGTAACAGGCAGTATTACTTTAAAGGCTCTGCGTTTGCTCCCCCAACCTCACCAAACCTCTCAGCCCCGAGAGTGTCCACCCTTATGTCTCATCCAGCTGTGGGTCTAGATATGGTCAATCCAGGTTGCATCACAGCCCCTGAACGAATTTTGTAAGAATTTCTCTCTCTTTCACTGTCTTTGTTTCACGGGTTTTTAAAAGTAATTTATTTTTATAATGGGGTTTAGCCGCTTTTCACGGCTGTGTTTCTGCCGCTTTACACCCACTTGACTCACTTCCAGAGAGATATCAATACATAGGTTTTAAGATTCTTACTAGTCAGATATATTCTTGTGCGGTGAATAGGGGGTGTTGAGTCCAGTTCACTGAGCAAGGAGTAGGTCTTTCTATGACATATTGGGTTTATGGAACGGTATCTGAGCTCATTTGAAACCCTTGTTTTATGCATCACCCCACCCCACCTTTCCCGTTAAGCAGCCATAGTGTGTTTTCTCAACGTGTGACTCTATTCTGTTTTGTAATTCAGTTCAAGTGTAGCGGTTTTTACATTCCCTCTATAAATGATAGCTTATGATAAGTGTCTTTTTCTGTGTGACTTATTTCACTTAGAATCGTCGTAGCTAAAGCCACTCATCATGCTGCTACTAGCCTTATGACATTGATTTCATGGCTGAGTGATATTCCATTGTACATAAGGACCACCACTTCTTTATCCATTTTTCTCTTTCCTGGGA
Source organism: Balaenoptera borealis (assembly GCF_965194805.1). NCBI lineage: Eukaryota > Metazoa > Chordata > Mammalia > Artiodactyla > Balaenopteridae > Balaenoptera > Balaenoptera borealis. The sequence goes on from NW_028122323.1 coordinate 59,571, forward strand.
TATTTGAGGTGTCATGAAGTGGAGGTTCTTGTCAACAGAGCAGCCCTAAACTTTGGGGTGCCTGTGTCTTGCTGATTTTTAGTTTTCCCCATTTATACGCCCATGAGTGGAAGTGCCCTATGCGCTCTACGCTGTGTTTTTTCGATGTTTCAGGACACACCGTACACTTCTCCATAGTGGCTGTTGGCAATTTACATCCCGCCCATCAGCGTAGCAAGGCTCCCATTTCTCCATGGCCTGTCCTGCATTTCTGGTTTTGACACTTTTTCCGCATGGCCCTTTTGACCGATGGGAAGCGAGAATTCTTTGTAGCGCTGATTTGCCTTTCCAGGTTGCTTGGTTGGCCAAAAAGGGCGTATGCGTTTTTTCCTGAATATATTCAGGAAAAAACGCATACGCCCTTTTTGGCCAAGGGCATCATTGTCGACGTTTTGCCGCTTTTCATGTGCTTTAAAGGCGATTGGAATCGACCTCCTGAAATCTGTTTCCTGCAATTCTGCCTTGCTTTCAGATCCTCTTCGTTGCCTTCCCTCAATATATTTGTGGACGAGAGTTATCATTTATAACTCTGCAGGTTTGTGAATTGCAGTGCCCCTGAGCTCCATTTTTCAACTCGCTTTTTTGGGAGCTGGCCGCAAAAGCGCAGGATTGCCTCAGGCCCTATTCTGCTTCCGGGCGGCAGGCTGAGCCTGTGGTTAATTCTTCTTCCTGATGGGAAAATAGAGTGACCTGTGCCTGTCCCAACACCTAGAGCTAGTCTCTCATTGGCTCCCCCTCTTCCCGTTCATCCTCAGGACAAATTGCAAGCTGTACGGAACGGGAGGTTACAGGTGCTGATTCTCCAAGGAGGGAGATTGCTAGTAAAGCGGCTGGAATGGCGAACCCGAGCACAAGGAGATGAGAAATGAGGTGCGTTTTAGAAACCTTTCCCGATCACACGGTGTACCACCTTCTGGGTTTCTCATGCATGTTTTCGAGGTAGGAAGATGCCCTTGAACCTGGAGATTTGGGACCCATGGGATGGGTAACAGGCAGTATTACTTTAAAGGCTCTGCGTTTGCTCCCCCAACCTCACCAAACCTCTCAGCCCCGAGAGTGTCCACCCTTATGTCTCATCCAGCTGTGGGTCTAGATATGGTCAATCCAGGTTGCATCACAGCCCCTGAACGAATTTTGTAAGAATTTCTCTCTCTTTCACTGTCTGTGTTTCACGGGTTTTTAAAAGTAATTTATTTTTATAATGGGGTTTAGCTGCTTTTCACGGCTGTGTTTCTGCCGCTTTACACCCACTTGACTCACTTCCAGAGAGATATCAATACATAGGTTTTAAGATTCTTACTAGTCAGATATATTCTTGTGCGGTGAATAGGGGGTGTGGAGTCCAGTTCACTGAGCAAGGAGTAGGTCTTTCTATTACATATTGGGTTTATGGAACGGTATCTGAGCTCATTTGAAACCCTTGTTTTATGCATCACCCCACCCCACCTTTCCCGTTAAGCAGCCATAGTGTGTTTCGTAAACGTGTGACTCTGTTCTGTTTTGTAATTCAGTCCAAGTGTAGCGGTTTTTACATTCCCTCTATAAGTGATAGCTTATGATAAGTGTCTTTTTCTGTGTGACATATTTCACTTAGAATCGTCGTAGCTAAAGCCACTCATCATGCTGCTACTAGCCTTATGACATTGATTTCATGGCTGAGTGATATTCCATTGTACATAAGGACCACCACTTCTTTATCCATTTTTCTCTTTCCTGGGATATTTGAGGTGTCATGAAGTGGAGGTTCTTGTCAACAGAGCAGCCCTAAACTTTGTGGTGCCTGTGTCTTGCTGATTTTTAGTTTTCCCAATTTATATGCCCATGAGTGGAAGTGCCCTATGCGCTCTAAGCTGTGTTTTTTCGATGTTTCAGGACACACCGTACACTTCTCCAGAGTGGCTGTTGGCAATTTACATCCCGCCCATCAGCGTAGCAAGGCTCCCATTTCTCCATGGCCTGTCCTGCATTTCTGGTTTTGACACTTTTTTCCGCATGGCCCTTTTGACCGATGGGAAGCGAGACTTCTTTGTAGCGCTGATTTGCCTTTCCAGGTTGCTTGGTTGGCCAAAAAGGGCGTATGCGTTTTTTCCTGAATATATTCAGGAAAAAACGCATACGCCCTTTTTGGCCAAGGGCATCATTGTCGACGTTTTGCCGCTTTTCATGTGCTTTAAAGGCGATTCGAATCGACCTCCTGAAATCTGTTTCCTGCAATTCTGCCTTGCTTTCAGATCCTCTTCGTTGCCTTCCCTCAATATATTTGTGGACGAGAGTTATCATTTATAACTCTGCAGGTTTGTGAATTGCAGTGCCCCTGAGCTCCATTTTTCAACTCGCTTTTTTGGGAGCTGGCCGCAAAAGCGCAGGATTGCCTCAGGCCCTATTCTGCTTCCGGGCGGCAGGCTGAGCCTGTGGTTAATTCTTCTTCCTGATGGGAAAATAGAGTGACCTGTGCCTGTCCCAACACCTAGAGCTAGTCTCTCATTGGCTCCCCCTCTTCCCGTTCATCCTCAGGACAAATTGCAAGCTGTACGGAACGGGAGGTTACAGGTGCTGATTCTCCAAGGAGGGAGATTGCTAGTAAAGCGGCTGGAATGGCGAACCCGAGCACAAGGAGATGAGAAATGAGGTGCGTTTTAGAAACCTTTCCCGATCACACGGTGTACCACCTTCTGGGTTTCTCATGCATGTTTTCGAGGTAGGAAGATGCCCTTGAACCTGGAGATTTGGGACCCATGGGATGGGTAACAGGCAGTATTACTTTAAAGGCTCTGCGTTTGCTCCCCCAACCTCACCAAACCTCTCAGCCCCGAGAGTGTCCACCCTTATGTCTCATCCAGCTGTGGGTCTAGATATGGTCAATCCAGGTTGCATCACAGCCCCTGAACGAATTTTGTAAGAATTTCTCTCTCTTTCACTGTCTTTGTTTCACGGGTTTTTAAAAGTAATTTATTTTTATAATGGGGTTTAGCTGCTTTTCACGGCTGTGTTTCTGCCGCTTTACACCCACTTGACTCACTTCCAGAGAGATATCAATACATAGGTTTTAAGATTCTTACTAGTCAGATATATTCTTGTGCGGTGAATAGGGGGTGTGGAGTCCAGTTCACTGAGCAAGGAGTAGGTCTTTCTATTACATATTGGGTTTATGGAACGGTATCTGAGCTCATTTGAAACCCTTGTTTTATGCATCACCCCACGCCACCTTTCCCGTTAAGCAGCCATAGTGTGTTTTGTAAACTTGTGACTCTGTTCTGTTTTGTAATTCAGTTCAAGTGTAGCGGTTTTTACATTCCCTCTATAAGTGATAGCTTATGATAAGTGTCTTTTTCTGTGTGACTTATTTCACTTAGAATCGTCGTAGCTAAAGCCACTCATCATGCTGCTACTAGCCTTATGACATTGATTTCATGGCTGAGTGATATTCCATTGTACATAAGGACCACCACTTCTTTATCCATTTTTCTCTTTCCTGGGATATTTGAGGTGTCATGAAGTGGAGGTTCTTGTCAACAGAGCAGCCCTAAACTTTGGGGTGCCTGTGTCTTGCTGATTTTTAGTTTTCCCAATTTATACGCCCATGAGTGGAAGTGCCCTATGCGCTCTAAGCTGTGTTTTTTCGATGTTTCAGGACACACCGTACACTTCTCCAGAGTGGCTGTTGGCAATTTACATCCCGCCCATCAGCGTAGCAAGGCTCCCATTTCTCCATGGCCTGTCCTGCATTTCTGGTTTTGACACTTTTTTCCGCATGGCCCTTTTGACCGATGGGAAGCGAGACTTCTTTGTAGCGCTGATTTGCCTTTCCAGGTTGCTTGGTTGGCCAAAAAGGGCGTATGCGTTTTTTCCTGAATATATTCAGGAAAAAACGCATACGCCCTTTTTGGCCAAGGGCATCATTGTCGACGTTTTGCCGCTTTTCATGTGCTTTAAAGGCGATTCGAATCGACCTCCTGAAATCTGTTTCCTGCAATTCTGCCTTGCTTTCAGATCCTCTTCGTTGCCTTCCCTCAATATATTTGTGGACGAGAGTTATCATTTATAACTCTGCAGGTTTGTGAATTGCAGTGCCCCTGAGCTCCATTTTTCAACTCGCTTTTTTGGGAGCTGGCCGCAAAAGCGCAGGATTGCCTCAGGCCCTATTCTGCTTCCGGGCGGCAGGCTGAGCCTGTGGTTAATTCTTCTTCCTGATGGGAAAATAGAGTGACCTGTGCCTGTCCCAACACCTAGAGCTAGTCTCTCATTGGCTCCCCCTCTTCCCGTTCATCCTCAGGACAAATTGCAAGCTGTACGGAACGGGAGGTTACAGGTGCTGATTCTCCAAGGAGGGAGATTGCTAGTAAAGCGGCTGGAATGGCGAACCCGAGCACAAGGAGATGAGAGATGAGGTGCGTTTTAGAAACCTTTCCCGATCACACGGTGTACCACCTTCTGGGTTTCTCATGCATGTTTTCGAGGTAGGAAGATGCCCTTGAACCTGGAGATTTGGGACCCATGGGATGGGTAACAGGCAGTATTACTTTAAAGGCTCTGCGTTTGCTCCCCCAACCTCACCAAACCTCTCAGCCCCGAGAGTGTCCACCCTTATGTCTCATCCAGCTGTGGGTCTAGATATGGTCAATCCAGGTTGCATCACAGCCCCTGAACGAATTTTGTAAGAATTTCTCTCTCTTTCACTGTCTGTGTTTCACGGGTTTTTAAAAGTAATTTATTTTTATAATGGGGTTTAGCTGCTTTTCACGGCTGTGTTTCTGCCGCTTTACAGCCACTTGACTCACTTCCAGAGAGATATCAATACATAGGTTTTAAGATTCTTACTAGTCAGGTATATTCTTGTGCGGTGAATAGGGGGTGTTGAGTCCAGTTCACTGAGCAAGGAGTAGGTCTTTCTATGACATATTGGGTTTATGGAACGGTATCTGAGCTCATTTGAAACCCTTGTTTTATGCATCACCCCACCCCACCTTTCCCGTTAAGCAGCCATAGTGTGTTTTGTAAACTTGTGACTCTGTTCTGTTTTGTAATTCAGTCCAAGTGTAGCGGTTTTTACATTCCCTCTATAAGTGATAGCTTATGATAAGTGTCTTTTTCTGTGTGACTTATTTCACTTAGAACCGTCGTGGCTAAAGCCACTCATCATGCTGCTACTAGCCTTATGACATTGATGTCATGGCTGAGTGATATTCCATTGTACATAAGGACCACCACTTCTTTATCCATTTTTCTCTTTCCTGGGATATTTGAGGTGTCATGAAGTGGAGGTTCTTGTCAACAGAGCAGCCCTAAACTTTGGGGTGCCTGTGTCTTGCTGATTTTTAGTTTTCCCAATTTATATGCCCATGAGTGGAAGTGCCCTATGCGCTCTAAGCTGTGTTTTTTCGATGTTTCAGGACACACCGTACAGTTCTCCAGAGTGGCTGTTGGCAATTTACATCCCGCCCATCAGCGCAGCAGGGCTCCCATTTCTCCATGGCCTGTCCTGCATTTCTGGTTTTGACAGTTTTTTCCACATGGCCCTTTTGACCGATGGGAAGCGAGACTTCTTTGTAGCGCTGATTTGCCTTTCCAGGTTGCTTGGTTGGCCAAAAAGGGCGTATGCGTTTTTTCCTGAATATATTCAGGAAAAAACGCATACGCCCTTTTTGGCCAAGGGCATCATTGTCGACGTTTTGCCGCTTTTCATGTGCTTTAAAGGCGATTCGAATCGACCTCCTGAAATCTGTTTCCTGCAATTCTGCCTTGCTTTCAAATCCTCTTCGTTGCCTTCCCTCAATATATTTGTGGACGAGAGTTATCATTTATAACTCTGCAGGTTTGTGAATTGCAGTGCCCCTGAGCTCCATTTTTCAACTCGCTTTTTTGGGAGCTGGCCGCAAAAGCGCAGGATTGCCTCAGGCCCTATTCTGGTTCCTGGCGGCAGGCTGAGCCTGTGGTTAATTCTTCTTCCTGATGAGAAAATAGAGTGACCTGTGCCTGTCCCAACACCTAGAGCTAGTCTCTCATTGGCTCCCCCTCTTCCCGTTCATCCTCAGGACAAATTGCAAGCTGTACGGAACGGGAGGTTAAAGGTGCTGATTCTCCAAGGAGGGAGATTGCCAGTAAAGCGGCTGGAATGGCGAACCCGAGCACAAGGAGATGAGAAATGAGGTGCGTGTTAGAAACCTTTCCCTATCACACGGTGTACCACCTTCTGGGTTTCTCATGCATGGTTTCGAGGTAGGAAGATGCCCTTGAACCTGGAGATTTGGGACCCATGGGATGGGTAACAGGCAGTATTACTTTAAAGGCTCTGCGTTTGCTCCCCCAACCTCACCAAACCTCTCAGCCCCGAGAGTGTCCACCCTTATGTCTCCTCCAGCTGTGGGTCTAGATATGGTCAATCCAGGTTGCATCACAGCCCCTGAACGAATTTTGTAAGAATTTCTCTCTCTTTCACTGTCTTTGTTTCACGGGTTTTTAAAAGTAATTTATTTTTATAATGGGGTTTAGCCGCTTTTCACGGCTGTGTTTCTGCCGCTTTACACCCACTTGACTCACTTCCAGAGAGATATCAATACATAGGTTTTAAGATTCTTACTAGTCAGATATATTCTTGTGCGGTGAATAGGGGGTGTTGAGTCCAGTTCACTGAGCAAGGAGTAGGTCTTTCTATGACATATTGGGTTTATGGAACGGTATCTGAGCTCATTTGAAACCCTTGTTTTATGCATCACCCCACCCCACCTTTCCCGTTAAGCAGCCATAGTGTGTTTTCTCAACGTGTGACTCTATTCTGTTTTGTAATTCAGTTCAAGTGTAGCGGTTTTTACATTCCCTCTATAAATGATAGCTTATGATAAGTGTCTTTTTCTGTGTGACTTATTTCACTTAGAATCGTCGTAGCTAAAGCCACTCATCATGCTGCTACTAGCCTTATGACATTGATTTCATGGCTGAGTGATATTCCATTGTACATAAGGACCACCACTTCTTTATCCATTTTTCTCTTTCCTGGGATATTTGAGGTGTCACGAAGTGGAGGTTCTTGTCAACAGAGCAGCCCTAAACTTTGGGGTGCCTGTGTCTTGCTGATTTTTAGTTTTCCCCATTTATACGCCCATGAGTGGAAGTGCCCTATGCGCTCTACGCTGTGTTTTTTCGATGTTTCAGGACACACCGTACACTTCTCCATAGTGGCTGTTGGCAATTTACATCCCGCCCATCAGCGTAGCAAGGCTCCCATTTCTCCATGGCCTGTCCTGCATTTCTGGTTTTGACACTTTTTCCGCATGGCCCTTTTGACCGATGGGAAGCGAGAATTCTTTGTAGCGCTGATTTGCCTTTCCAGGTTGCTTGGTTGGCCAAAAAGGGCGTATGCGTTTTTTCCTGAATATATTCAGGAAAAAACGCATACGCCCTTTTTGGCCAAGGGCATCATTGTCGACGTTTTGCCGCTTTTCATGTGCTTTAAAGGCGATTGGAATCGACCTCCTGAAATCTGTTTCCTGCAATTCTGCCTTGCTTTCAGATCCTCTTCGTTGCCTTCCCTCAATATATTTGTGGACGAGAGTTATCATTTATAACTCTGCAGGTTTGTGAATTGCAGTGCCCCTGAGCTCCATTTTTCAACTCGCTTTTTTGGGAGCTGGCCGCAAAAGCGCAGGATTGCCTCAGGCCCTATTCTGCTTCCGGGCGGCAGGCTGAGCCTGTGGTTAATTCTTCTTCCTGATGGGAAAATAGAGTGACCTGTGCCTGTCCCAACACCTAGAGCTAGTCTCTCATTGGCTCCCCCTCTTCCCGTTCATCCTCAGGACAAATTGCAAGCTGTACGGAACGGGAGGTTACAGGTGCTGATTCTCCAAGGAGGGAGATTGCTAGTAAAGCGGCTGGAATGGCGAACCCGAGCACAAGGAGATGAGAAATGAGGTGCGTTTTAGAAACCTTTCCCGATCACACGGTGTACCACCTTCTGGGTTTCTCATGCATGTTTTCGAGGTAGGAAGATGCCCTTGAACCTGGAGATTTGGGACCCATGGGATGGGTAACAGGCAGTATTACTTTAAAGGCTCTGCGTTTGCTCCCCCAACCTCACCAAACCTCTCAGCCCCGAGAGTGTCCACCCTTATGTCTCATCCAGCTGTGGGTCTAGATATGGTCAATCCAGGTTGCATCACAGCCCCTGAACGAATTTTGTAAGAATTTCTCTCTCTTTCACTGTCTGTGTTTCACGGGTTTTTAAAAGTAATTTATTTTTATAATGGGGTTTAGCTGCTTTTCACGGCTGTGTTTCTGCCGCTTTACACCCACTTGACTCACTTCCAGAGAGATATCAATACATAGGTTTTAAGATTCTTACTAGTCAGATATATTCTTGTGCGGTGAATAGGGGGTGTGGAGTCCAGTTCACTGAGCAAGGAGTAGGTCTTTCTATTACATATTGGGTTTATGGAACGGTATCTGAGCTCATTTGAAACCCTTGTTTTATGCATCACCCCACCCCACCTTTCCCGTTAAGCAGCCATAGTGTGTTTCGTAAACGTGTGACTCTGTTCTGTTTTGTAATTCAGTCCAAGTGTAGCGGTTTTTACATTCCCTCTATAAGTGATAGCTTATGATAAGTGTCTTTTTCTGTGTGACTTATTTCACTTAGAATCGTCATAGCTAAAGCCACTCATCATGCTGCTACTAGCCTTATGACATTGATTTCATGGCTGAGTGATATTCCATTGTACATAAGGACCACCACTTCTTTATCCATTTTTCTCTTTCCTGGGATATTTGAGGTCTCATGAAGTGGAGGTTCTTGTCAACAGAGCAGCCCTAAACTTTGGGGTGCCTGTGTCTTGCTGATTTTTAGTTTTCCCAATTTATACGCCCATGAGTGGAAGTGCCCTATGCGGTGTAAGCTGTGTTTTTGCGATGTTTCAGGACACACCGTACACTTCTCCATAGTGGCTGTTGGCAATTTACATCCCGCCCATCAGCGTAGCAAGGCTCCCATTTCTCCATGGCCTGTCCTGCATTTCTGGTTTTGACACTTTTTCCGCATGGCCCTTTTGACCGATGGGAAGCGAGACTTCTTTGTAGCGCTGATTTGCCTTTCCAGGTTGCTTGGTTGGCCAAAAAGGGCGTATGCGTTTTTTCCTGAATATATTCAGGAAAAAACGCATACGCCCTTTTTGGCCAAGGGCATCATTGTCGACGTTTTGCCGCTTTTCATGTGCTTTAAAGGCGATTCGAATCGACCTCCTGAAATCTGTTTCCTGCAATTCTGCCTTGCTTTCAGATCCTCTTCGTTGCCTTCCCTCAATATATTTGTGGACGAGAGTTATCATTTATAACTCTGCAGGTTTGTGAATTGCAGTGCCCCTGAGCTCCATTTTTCAACTCGCTTTTTTGGGAGCTGGCCGCAAAAGCGCAGGATTGCCTCAGGCCCTATTCTGCTTCCCGGCGGCAGGCTGAGCCTGTGGTTAATTCTTCTTCCTGATGGGAAAATAGAGTGACCTGTGCCTGTCCCAACACCTAGAGCTAGTCTCTCATTGGCTCCCCCTCTTCCCGTTCATCCTCAGGACAAATTGCAAGCTGTACGGAACGGGAGGTTACAGGTGCTGATTCTCCAAGGAGGGAGATTGCTAGTAAAGCGGCTGGAATGGCGAACCCGAGCACAAGGAGATGAGAAATGAGGTGCGTTTTAGAAACCTTTCCCGATCACACGGTGTACCACCTTGTGGGTTTCTCATGCATATTTTCGAGGTAGGAAGATGCCCTTGAACCTGGAGATTTGGGACCCATGGGATGGGTAACAGGCAGTATTACTTTAAAGGCTCTGCGTTTGCTCCCCCAACCTCACCAAACCTCTCAGCCCCGAGAGTGTCCACCCTTATGTCTCATCCAGCTGTGGGTCTAGATATGGTCAATCCAGGTTGCATCACAGCCCCTGAACGAATTTTGTAAGAATTTCTCTCTCTTTCACTGTCTGTGTTTCACGGGTTTTTAAAAGTAATTTATTTTTATAATGGGGTTTAGCTGCTTTTCACGGCTGTGTTTCTGCCGCTTTACACCCACTTGACTCACTTCCAGAGAGATATCAATACATAGGTTTTAAGATTCTTACTAGTCAGATATATTCTTGTGCGGTGAATAGGGGGTGTGGAGTCCAGTTCACTGAGCAAGGAGTAGGTCTTTCTATTACATATTGGGTTTATGGAACGGTATCTGAGCTCATTTGAAACCCTTGTTTTATGCATCACCCCACGCCACCTTTCCCGTTAAGCAGCCATAGTGTGTTTTGTAAACTTGTGACTCTGTTCTGTTTTGTAATTCAGTTCAAGTGTAGCGGTTTTTACATTCCCTCTATAAGTGATAGCTTATGATAAGTGTCTTTTTCTGTGTGACTTATTTCACTTAGAATCGTCGTAGCTAAAGCCACTCATCATGCTGCTACTAGCCTTATGACATTGATTTCATGGCTGAGTGATATTCCATTGTACATAAGGACCACCACTTCTTTATCCATTTTTCTCTTTCCTGGGATATTTGAGGTGTCATGAAGTGGAGGTTCTTGTCAACAGAGCAGCCCTAAACTTTGGGGTGCCTGTGTCTTGCTGATTTTTAGTTTTCCCAATTTATACGCCCATGAGTGGAAGTGCCCTATGCGCTCTAAGCTGTGTTTTTTCGATGTTTCAGGACACACCGTACACTTCTCCAGAGTGGCTGTTGGCAATTTACATCCCGCCCATCAGCGTAGCAAGGCTCCCATTTCTCCATGGCCTGTCCTGCATTTCTGGTTTTGACACTTTTTTCCGCATGGCCCTTTTGACCGATGGGAAGCGAGACTTCTTTGTAGCGCTGATTTGCCTTTCCAGGTTGCTTGGTTGGCCAAAAAGGGCGTATGCGTTTTTTCCTGAATATATTCAGGAAAAAACGCATACGCCCTTTTTGGCCAAGGGCATCATTGTCGACGTTTTGCCGCTTTTCATGTGCTTTAAAGGCGATTCGAATCGACCTCCTGAAATCTGTTTCCTGCAATTCTGCCTTGCTTTCAGATCCTCTTCGTTGCCTTCCCTCAATATATTTGTGGACGAGAGTTATCATTTATAACTCTGCAGGTTTGTGAATTGCAGTGCCCCTGAGCTCCATTTTTCAACTCGC
>NW_028122322.1:0-2500 GCF_965194805.1 Balaenoptera borealis
TTTGCGTGTCTGCTTCCGAAAGACCTCCTCCGTTCGAGAAAGGATGAATTCCTGCGTTGTTCTCTGAGCGCTGGCCTGGTTTCGGTTTGCCAGTCCCCGCCTTCCCTCCCTCCCTCCCTCCCTCCGTCCGGGCAGCCGGGGATCTTGCTCGTGCCCCTCTGGGCAGCCCGTGCCAGCCTCCCCGGGCACCGCCGGCGTCTCCGTGGGATTTCCCCCCGCCCAGGAATCGCGTGGGGAGTGCGTCTCCTCCGAGGCAGCCTCCCGGCGACATCTTCCCGGCTTCCCCCGCCCCCCCACCCCGTCTGCTGCCGGGGTCGCGCCGTGTCGTGCCGACCCGGGAGCTAGCTCCGAGACGGACGCCTCGGGGCCGCGCCAGACGCCCGCCGCCTCGCCCCGGGCTGAGCTCGGGCGTTTGGGCGGCCCGGCGGCGCTGCAGCGTCCTCGGTGGCCGGCCGGCGACCGGGATCCAGCCCGGGGACGTTGGAGCCGGTTGTCGGGAGCCACCTGGCGGCCGCTTTTATATTGTCCCTTGTCTCTGGAGCTTCGGCGGCGACCTTCGTGAGGGCTGTGACTCGGCCGCCGGGCCCGAGGCAGAGTTCCGGGAGCCAGGCGACGCTGGTGGCGACTGTCCCGGTGGCGCCCAGGCGTGGGCGCCTCCTGCTGTCGCTTGAGATTGGGCGTGCAGGTCTGTGAGGGTGTGACCGTCGCCGCGCTCTCGAGCCGGCTTGAGGGACCGCCTGGCCTGGTCGACCAGCATCCGACCGCGCCCCTCCGGCCGCGGGGACCGACCCGGCCATCCGACCCGACCTGGGCCGGGCCGCCGCAGTGGGAAGGGAGAGGGTCTTTCGCGCCCTCCGGAGCGCCTGTGGATGGATGGGCGGTCGGGCCTTCTCCTGGCTCACCCTTTGGAGCGTTCGTTCCCCGACCCCCTCCCCACCCCCTCCCTCCCCGGGTCCCCACAGCGCCCCGCTCCGGAGGTGGGGACCGGCCCGGGCCCGTGCGTTTAGGCCGGTGGAGGGCGCGACGGGCTCGGTGGTGGGCGCGCGTGGGTCCCGGTGGTCGGATTCATTCTGACCGATGTTTTTCCGAGTCGGACGCCAGAGGTGGGGACCGGACCGGCCTGGGCCGCGAGGGGTGACCCGGAGAGACCGGCACGGGCCAACACGGGTGCGGTCCCTCGTGGGCTCCGGTCGCCTGGGAGGCGCCTCCCTGGGAAAATGTTTCCAAGTCCCCCTGGGTCCGGGGACGTGGACGGACCGGGCCCTGCTCGCGCGGGTGGCCGGGCCGGGGAGGGGAGGGCGCACCCGGCCCTTCAGCGTGCCCACGTGGGTCCCGGTCGGCGGACGCGACTTTTTCTCACCCTGCCCCGCCCCCTCCTCCACCGCGAGTCCCGGCCGGGGGGTGGGGACCGGCCCGAGCCGTACTGGGTGGCCCGGATAGGGCGGCCTGGGCCCGGGCGCGGTCCCTCGTGGGGCCCGCTCGTCGGAGGCGGCCGAGTGGGATATTTCTTTTTCTCTAACCAAGTCCTCGCCCGGAGAGAGACTCGGAGGGACCGGTACCTGCCCGCGCGGGCGAACCGGGGAGGGCGACCCCGGCCCGCTCGCTGCCTCTCCCACGTTTTCCCGCCCCTCCCGCCCCGCCCCCACTTTGCCACCACGCTCCTCGGGTCGACCAGGTGGCCCCGAGGGCTCCGGGACTGGTGTGGATGGGGAAGGGTTGGGGACAGGTGGCGGGACCGAGGTCCCGGGGACCCCCCCTGCGATTCGTGGATGGGCCCCGCTGCTGGGCGTCGTGATTTTTTTCGCCCGAAATGGGCCTTTTTTGCCACCAGATAGGTGCTGACACGGTCTTCCCTGGCGTCTGTCGCTGAGGACTTTGGGACTCCGGACGCATGCAGGGCTCTGGGCTTGGGACTGCCGCCTGGCACCCGAACCGGCCCTTGCCGCTTGAGCCGCCCGCCTGGGCCTGCGCGCCGGCTCTCGTGTGTGCGCCCGGCTGACCCGGCCCGCGGTGCCGCCTCCGGTCTCTGGCTCACCCGAGGGCGGCGGGGCGAGGTGGCGCGTGGGTCTTCTACCCCGTGTGACTCCCACCCCCCGCCGCAGGCACCCGGTGGTGGCTGAGACGACCCCACCCCGCAGGCTCCGTGCCACGTGTCAGGCGTTCTCCTCGCGGGGTCGTCGGCCACTGTTGCCTGAGAGCCAGAAAAGGAGGTGGGGGGGCTGCCTGCCTGCCTGCCTGCCTGCCTGCCGGTGAGGCTGAAGCAGGCTCCTCGGATGATGGTCCTCACCGTGCCCTTCTCCTTCGGGACTTTCTGGCCCCTGGCTCGCTGGATTGACTGATCGATGTGGTGCTGTCGCGCTCTCCTGGGCCGGACCTAAGTCGCGCCAGACGAGGGACGGACGTTCCTGGCGAACGGGACCGCTCTTCTCGTTCTGTCCGCGGGCCCCTCGCCTCTCTTTTCACGCCCTCCCGGCCTGTCGAGGGGGTGTGTGGAAGGGCA
>NW_028122322.1:20000-30000 GCF_965194805.1 Balaenoptera borealis
TCTACATCATCTCCACATAAGATAAAATACTGAACTGTTCATGGCTCCACAAGTCTAAGGGTCTCCCTGCTTTGGACCTTTTACGGAGGAGAGACTGAGCATGTTTGGTTCCATGCCTAGATAGATCTTGTGCTTTAGGGAAAGACTGTACTAGGTAGGAGCCTAGACTTCTACAAACTATTCCATGTTCACACTGTTCACTGTGGTTGGCTTCCTTACTTTCACTGAAGAGGAAAAAAAAAAAAAAAAAAAAAAAGACAGTGTCCAAGGACGAGGCATTCTAAAGAAGGAACGTGTGTGGTCCAAGCTACCTGATGTCGCCATCGTCACGGTAGGAAGAGGACTTTTTTTTGGGGGGGGAGGGGGGAGGCAAAGTAGAAGGTGTATGGAGATAAGGTTTGGGGGAAGGAGAAAGAGATTTTTGTCCTAAAGGTAGTCATTTCTCAATGGAAAAGAAAGAAAACAAGGGACAAGCTAAAAATGGGCACAGACAATTGGAAAAGGTGTGTGAAGAAAAGTGTCTTTGGAAAGGAATTGGATCCGTGGTCAGGACTGGATAAGATGAGGGTGGATTCAAAGACAGAAATGAGTTTTCGTATCAACATGAAACCAGTGCAAAATTAGAATTTAGTTGTCTCTCTCTGTTAAAAGGACCAGGTTTGGGTTTAGGGTTTGGGTTTTTCTTCTATCGGTCTGCTCTGCCCATCATGAGAGATTAGATTAGATTAGGAAAGGTTTTTTTCCTTTATCTTTAAGGAGAGAGAGAAAGAAAGAAAGAGAGAGAGAGAGAGAGAGAGAGAGAGAGAGAGAGAGAGAGAGAGAGAGAGAGAGAGAGAGAGAGAGAGAGAGAGAGAGAGAGAGAGAGAGAGAGAGAGAGAGAGAGAGAGAGAGAGAGAGAGAGAGAAAGAAAGAGAGAGAGAGAGAGAAAGAAAGAGAGAGAGAGAAAGAGAGAGAGAAAGAAAGAAAGAGAGAGAGAAAGAAAGAGAGAGAGAGAGAGAAAGAAAGAAAGAAAGAAAGAAAGAAAGAAAGAAAGAAAGAAAGAAAGAAAGAAAGAAAGAAGCTTATGTCTTTGTCAAAAGTCATCACTTATTTTCTAGGTTGCCTTTATCAGGTCTTGGAGGACTCACATCAACTTAGTCCTCTCGATATTCAAAGAACCAGGTTTGGCTCAGAACTGAAGAAGAAGCTTCTCTCTCTGCCTAGCAAGTCTTTCCTTGGGATGTTGGTGACATGGCTAACGAAGCACTGTTTCACAGTGACCTATCAGATTAAGTGCTTTACAATCTTTTGGATATTTTGGACACATTTGCCCAAAAATTGAAGGACAGATGAAGTCCTTTGGGCTTCGAACGCACTTTGAGATAGGATCCAGGAGGAGAGGGCCCTCAAAATAGCTCAAAAATGTGTTCTCTCTCCTGAGAAATGAGAGAGATGAAACTGAGTAAGTTTCTTGGAGAGGTTCGATGACACGGGAGAGTGTTGTCAAAGAGGAAGGAACAACGTGAAGTCTTCTTTGGCTTGTGTCTGTACACCGATGTGTTCTAACTGTTCCAGAAATGATGGGATCTTTCTTCCCGGAAGTCTTCTCTGCCCTGGCATAAAGTGTTGTCTGTTATCGTCAAAATGGAGGCTCACACGAAAGGGGCTGAACCCAGTATCAGGGAGATGTTCTAACCGACTTTCACGCCAAGGCAGTAACAACAGCCTGTGGAAAGATGGTGGGGGTGGCGGGGCACACGTGGATCAAGTCCATTCTGTCCTTTCAACAGCCGGTCGGGGCTATGGCAGACGGGAGACGGTGGCCCAGCCGGTTGCTCCCTGGCCAACCTCCCCCCTCCCCCACATCTTGCATTCCTTCACCCGCCCGTGGTGCCTCCAAGATGACTCCAACTGTAAATAGACATTGGCAGGAAGACTTCTACAGTCTACCGGCAACGTCTGACCTGTCATGCTTGTAACCCTGGGGGGGAAAAATCATTTTTCTCTATGGAAAGAAAACCTCCTCTCTCTGGATCCTCTGAACCCCAGCCACTGGACTTCATTCCACTGCCACTTAGTAGGGGTCATCCAAACATCCTTGTATGTTTTCCGTGTGGGTTGAAGTCTTCCCTCGCTGCAAGCCTGATGTCCTCACCGTGGCACAGAGACTGTTAACAAAACAAAATGTGTTTGCCACTTGGGGTCTACCTTCCACAGCCTCCCGTGTGATCAGATCAAGGCACCCGCTTCTCTGGGAAAATCCTACAATCCTTCACAAAAGCTCTTGTAAACTTTTTGGAACCGTCACTCGTCCAGTCACCCTCAATCATCAGGCAAGGTCGGCAGGACCGATGGAAAAACTGGACTCCAAGAAGAACAAGAATGACTTACATGGGGTTGAATGAACTGATGAATAGGACGACAACGTGTATGACTACTTGTGTAAAACAGGACTGCTTGGGGAAGCGGGGGATAGATAACTTAGGAAGTTGAGATGAACATATACACATTACTGTACATAAAATAGGTAATCAACAAACACCTCCTACTATATAGCACAGGAAACTCTACTCACTACTTTGTAATAACGTATGAGAGAAAAGAATCTGAAAAAGAATATCTATATAAAGTATTTTGATATATATATATAAAGAAAGAGAGAGAGAGAGAGAGAGAGAGAGAGAGAGAGAAACAGAGAGAGAGAGAGAGAGAGAGAGAGGGAGAGAGAGAGGGGGAGAGAGGGAGCGATTAGGACTGATTGTTAAATCTTTTGTTTTCCAGATACAAGGAAAAACAAAAACAAACAAACAAAACCCAATTTTCTTCTTTTATTTTTAAAGGGGGACGTCCATTTGGTAACTCATACCTCTGTCAGCAGGATAGAATCACTGATCTTTTTCTCCCTACTTTCCTTAATTCAGAAACTCTCAGTGAGGCTTCTTATTTCCCTGGCAATAGAGTTATTCGCATATGTTACTTGGAGGCCAAAATTATGTTTCCATAAAACGGGGATACACACTTGTGGATGTGAAATTCTGGTGCTACTCACTTCCCTTAGGGAGTTGTTCTTAATCTGAAAACTGGACTGCATCCCGAAGTTTTTTGAGTTCCCTCCAATATCTGGCTATGACTCTCTCCGTGAACGTTTGCCATTTTCTCCCACCCTTTTGACTTGGCATCACTGAGAACTAAAACGGCCCTTTGCCTGAAGCCCTGCAAACGGAAGCTAGAGAACTTGACGAAAACCTTAGAGAAACGGCCACAACGGCTCCTATGGAAAAAGTCCTCGTTCCTGTTTCTGTGAGAGCCACTCCGAAATTTGAACCAAACACCCGACGACATCATCAGAGTTATTTCAAACTTCTAAAGTTGCTTCGACCCTGACATCTAGATCTAGAAATCTCCTTGACTCAGACACACACACACACACACACACACACACACACACACACACACACACACACACACACACACACACAGTCACCAGCTCAGCTTTAATATGTTCCAAGGAACTTTCAGAGGAGGGAACTGTTGGGCTCCAGAGTAGGCCGCCCCAAAATGTGCCTCCATGCTCTATTGATTACTTTGAATTCAAGTGACTTAAGAACCGGCCAGCACAAGAGGGACACACTGGCCCTCCTTTCTGTCCTCCTGCGGAGGAAGATCTCAAGTGAAGACGTCTGCTTTCACGCGTGTCCATGATTCTCAAATGGTGTAGTGGGGTTTCCTGGGTTAGGAAAAGGAGGGGACTCCTTTTGCCTGGAAAAACGGCCTGTTTCTCACACATCCTCCTCCCATCCCTTCCTCTCTCCCTCCTTCCCTCCCTGCAGTTTGGAGGGGGCAGCCTAAGGGTGGGGGAAACTGGGGAAAGAAAAAAGAAAAAGCCATTCATTAAAGAGAAGCTCGAGGCAAAGTCAAACGCTCCGACTTGACCGGAGAGCTTTCTGCATTTGAATGGAGCGATTGAACGAGGCCCTGCCGAATGAATCGTCCGGACCTCCCCTCCCCCGCTCCTGGCAAAGGTCAGTCCAGGGGACTTAGGAAGGAGCGCTGGAGAAGGAACAGGGGTGGGGGTGGGGGTGGGGGCGGGAACAACAGACAATAGCCGCTGCCTGCCTGCCTGCCTGCCTGCCCGCCCGCCGGGCTGAGGCCTGAGGGCTGAGGGCCACCCTGGCTCCTGCAACACAATCCCTTCCAGGAAACTGCTGTGATGACTATTTGGCAGTGAATGATCAAATCTGAACTCTCTTGGCCTATTTCTGCAAAAGGCCCGAGTCTCAGCTACGACAGATTCTCTGGATTTCTTGGCACATGGACTGACCCTCAATCTCCCATCCTGTCAGATCCTCCTTTGTACACACACCTCCACTGGAAGGGTTCTTTGGCCTCGTCCAGAAAACGAACAAGCAAGAACAAACACACAAACAGACTGAATTGATGTGTTGGTATTTGTTGGAAAGAAACATGCTCCTCTCACACACCTGAGGGCAGGAAGCGAAGGCAGGTTCTCAGCAGGAGGGGGACGGGGAACCTGAACCGAGGTCGGTCAGCGGTCCCCCCCAACTTCTCTCCCAGGTCACGTGGGCCTCCCCTCCCCGCCTCTCTCTGCGCCCCCCTGACCTGGTTCTGATATTTCACTTGGGAAACTTCTCTAGGCCGACCGAGATGCCAGCTTGCTGTCCTGCTGCTTCATGTCCATCTCTACCAGCCGTGCCCAAAAGGCACGTGAAATCATGGACAGCAAATAGCGCCCCCAGAGCTGTGTGTGTGTGTGTGTGTGTGTGTGTGTGTGTGTGTGTGTGTGTGTGTGTGTGTGTGCGTGCGCGCGCGCCAATTTTCCAGGAAGCGGTGAGGGAGCAAAGGGAGGGCTGGGTGAAGGAATCCTGGGTGCCCGTCATCGCACACCCCGCAGAGCACCATTTATTTCTATCTCCATGTCTGAAAGACACTTAGTCCTCATTTCAGCAACTTGATGGTGATTCCCCTTCTAAATACGTGACGAAACCTATGAAGTACTGGACTCATTGAATCTGTCACTGCTAACAGGGCCCAAGGAGTTTTCAATCGATGGCAGGAAAAGCAATGATCCTAAACCTAAAACTGCCAAGAATTCCTATAGATGGAGTTATCATGGACCGACTTCTGGTGATACGTGCCATGGGGGCTCCCATTTGACAAACCGGAATGGGATAGGTAGACCCAGTCATCCCATGTTTTACCTCAAGCTGGAGAAGCAGAGAATATCATCTAAAAGCCTACCTTCATGGCGTCTCAGTGCTCAGGGCTCTTCCTTCTCGGGGATCTTGTGTTCTGTAGGGATAATTCACGTGCTGGGGCAGTAGGTTCCCAATATCAGCTTGTGAAATGGATTAAATGATGTCTTCCTTTTAAAAAGATAAAGATTATTTGGAAAAGTTATTAATAGTGAACACATGATGTTATCCTCTCTGATCTATAAACTAGAGTTGACCGTTGAACAACCAACATGGAGGGTTACGGGTGCCGAGCCCACGCACTGAAAATCCATGGATAACTGCACAGTCAGGGCCCTGTATCTGCGCTTCCACCTCCGGGGACTCAGCAACCACAGATCCTGCAGTGCCATAGTGCACGGCTATGGGAAACATCCACCTATGAGTCTCACACACACACACGCACACACGCACATGCACAGGTTTCAACTTTGTTGTGTTTATTCTTGTGGCCACTCATCCTTGACATGTGCGTGCATACCTATTTGGACAGTAATGTAACAGGTAACCCCCATCACTTGTGTTCTACTTTTTTACTGACCATTGAAACTTAGTTCCTGATTGACCCTAGGGTTTGTAATTATGTTTACAACTTCATAAAAATAGAAAGTCCCTCACTGATCGACAGCGAGTGTATGAAAGGAAAATTGACCCATTCTGACTCAGGGCAACATTTCCTGGTTTTGAAAGACACACACCCATTCGGTAGTGCTTACATATGTCCAAGCACTGATCCACTGAAGTGGGGTTGCTTTCTTTCTTGGTACCAAACTTTGCATTCTCAAAATACTTCGCCATCTACCTATTTATGCTGTAGATTTGTAGTAATAGACAATCTCCAAACGTCTGAACCTTGTCTCAATCGTGGGGCTCACACATTCTTTATAGAGTCAGTATATTCCCAGCATTCATTTCTTGATGTGAACTAGGTGAGGAATTTGCCATTGTGACGTTAGAATTGGCACCTCCTTGGTGTGAGGACACCAAGGGATAAGGGACCACTGAAGAATGTCCTTCCTTCACCATGCTGAGACTATTTTATTCAGTGTGAATCCTCTCATGTCCTACAAGTGCTGGCTCCATGGCGAATGGGATTCTCCCATGCATTGCATCGGATTTCTTCTACAGCGGTGATTGTGTGGTCTGGCCCAAGACGACCGCCGGCTGTCCTCCTAGTAAAGCTTGTGCTGCCTTCCCTACCGCGTCAGGGATGCATCCCACTCTGAGCTGTCTGTGTGTGTTGAGGCTGGAGCGCCAACTGAAGGTTCTTCCACCGTGGTTCCAGGCTTAGGGTTTCTCCCCACATGATTTTCTTCGGCTTAAAGAGGGTAATTTCTGGCTGAAGGCTCTACCTCACTGATCTCAGACACAGGGTTTCTGCTGTGTGTGACTTCTCTGGTGTTTACAAGGACGAGTGCACTGGGTAATGACTTACAAGATGTGTCAGGAAAACTACTTTCTCAGGGGAGTCTGCGGTGGGCATTACCTGCCCTTCTCCCCTAGTGGCCAGGCTTCTCTCCACACTGACTCGAATGAGCCTGGAGCCCACCTGGATTCAGGACTCTGGGAAATCCTCTTGCATCCTCCTCATCTCTCCTCCTGCTCCAGCTGTGAAAGCACATCTGATTGGTGCAGCCGATAACGTGTTTCGTGGGAAACATGGACCTGGATTTGGAGCCCTGCGTTGGAACCTGCGTGTGGTCTTCAGGTTCACGTCAGGAGGAGGAGCGAGGCGAAGGAACGTTAAAGAGCAGCACGGGGGGGGGGGGGGGGCGTCCTGAGCACACGGGGAAGGGCGTCCTGAGCACACGGGGAAGGGCGTCCTGAGCACGGGGAAGTACGCCCAGCCCTTCCCCAGAGCAGGAGGGACGCTGACTTTGGGCTCAGGTATTCAGGAACTGTCTGCTGATGCTCAGGTCCCAGACCAGAAACAGACTGTGAAATCCTTTGTTTTTCTAACGAGGGTGAATCCATTGTTCCATAGTGGATCGAACATTATTTTCAAAAAACCATATTCAATAACATCAGCTCCCTCGGAAGGCCAACCACCCCCCACCCCACCCCCCAACCCCACCCCCCATCCCCATGAACTCTCTTTTAAAGGGAAAATGTCTGCTATGATGACGAGTGTTGTGCCAAACTCTGCCACGGTTTCAAGAGCAGAGGAGCTGGTTAGGAACTACCTATCACGTTGATCCATCCACTGGATGCAGGCGTGCCATGAGGTGAGTGTCCTGCACTGTTCTGAGTGTTAGATATGGAGCAGAAAGGAAGACGTGTGATTGTGGCCAGAAATTGTCCATCCTGGTGGGATCCTGAAAAAAAAAAAATTAAAAAGAAAGAAAGAAAGAAAGAAGCACATCCCCTTCAGGCAGATGTGGATGCTCTGTAAGTGTATAGGCATCGGCGTGGTGGGGGGCAGAATACGCAAAGCTCCTCTGGGTAATCTTTTATCAGATAAATGGCTGTGGACAGACTCACCCATGGACACCAGATAACTGAGGTCCTCCAGCAGCACAGCTCTAGACAGCATCCCCTGGAATTTGCTCATCAGGGCGCACTCTTCCTGGGTGAAGGTCGCACACACCCTTGAGACTCACTGATATTTAAAGACATGGTGGATATTCTGGCTCGGCCTGCGCCATCCCCACAATGTCCAAAAGTGACGGTCGAGATGACAAAACCGGAGAAAGACAGGTGTGTCTATCGCAAGCTCAGACACTGTTTGAGGTGCAGTTGACTATTCCCCTGGGTTGACTTGGCACGTGCCTTTCAGATGCATCACGGAGATACGCACACTCCTGACTCAGGGTGACCTCATCGCAAGGGGATATGACATGAGGGGCGTTGAGCAATAACCCGGACCTTCCACACACACACACACACACACACACACACACACACACGCACACGCACACGCACACGCACACGCACACGCACACACACACCCCACCCCCACCCCCCCACCCCCCCCCCCCACACACAAAAGAGGCTCGCGGGAGTAAAAGATTAACGTTACCTCTGTTGACACCCACGACTGTACCTAGTTGTCACGAGACAGGAAGCTCAACTGTACATTTAACCCTTATCTGTTCCTGTGCTTTCTTGCAGAAAATCCTCGTGCGCTTCTTTCGCCTCGTGGAAGCGCTTGCTATTCCCCATAGGTAGCCACCGTGGAACCAGCTGCTGCTGATCCAAGAATGTGGAGGATTTCCGGAAATGATCAGTGATCCCGAGACAGACTCTCCCTTCCGTGATCAAAGCGACTCGACTCGGGGAGCTGTCTCTCGCCTCCCCCCCACCCCCCCCCCCACATCCCCCCCCACCCCCCCACCCCGCACACCGCCTTCTCCCTTGTGTACAAGCTATGTCTTTCAATTAAAACGTTTTGCCTTGTTAGCCTTAGAGTCTTGTGGAAGCGATCTTCATTTCTATGGTACTGCTGTGCAAGAATCTGGAAAGGGCCCGGTAACGGGTATGTCTGTAGCTCCCTCCTAGAGCTGGCCTGTGTCTACGTACGGATCCGAGTGCCACAGTTAACTTGTGAAAGAGCTCTCTTGAACTGGCTTAGAAGGAAGCACTCCCGAATTCAGTCCACTAGAAAGGGACCCGCCCGAAGGTTTTTGCAAGTTCACGTGATCTAGGATGAACCCTTCAGCCGAGATATAGCCAAGGTCAAGGGATGGGTTTTATGAAACTAGGCAGGTCTTTAGCGTGATCAGCATTCGAGGTCAACCTTTTCTTCTATCTACGTCGACCCCAAATCCAATAAGTTCACGGGAGTGAACCGAATTCGTCAGCAAGAAAAAGAACTTGGGGGGTGATGGCTGACGTCGTCTAAAGTCTCAGGAGATGTTCACGGGTCATCTCATCGTCATGGGATTTAGAACAAGTGATTTCGATAGCTCTAGGTGGAGGAACTCCTTAAGAAAGGTTATGTGTTGTGGTATGTATGTCTACTTAAAAACAGTTTCTCCCAGACCTTTGGGGTCACTTTAGAAACTTTAGAGTTGGCATAAGTGGAATGATGGGGAATTCGTGGAACGTCTAGATCGTTTCCAGAGATAACCTATGGAAACGTTCTTGGCTCAACAAGTCTCAGTGGACCTACTTCTGTCTCCTTATTACAGAAGGAACTGTAAAACTCAAACTAACTGTAAAACTAAAGATGTTTCGATGTATGACTCCACACCTCTGGCATCACTTTGGGGGAAAGAAATTTTGAAAAAGTGACGCTGTGTGAAAATGTATGCTTCTAGACATGATGGAATGGAATCATCCATTTGCCGGTCCAGAAACACTGGTGTCACGGACCCCGTTCACCGTGGCTTCCTAGTTCCTGTTCATGACCGATTCAGGTTTCTAAGCGTTCTGAATTCTGATTGTCTTTTTCTTGTTTTCTTCTCCATTCTTGTCTCAAAGAACTTTACGTTCCAAAAATATATTTTACCTACCAAATCACAGATTGTCCGTTTGTTACAAAAACTTTTAGGTTGAGAGATTTTCTCTTTCTTTCTTTCTTTTTCTTTCTTTCTTTCTTTCTTTTTCTTTCTTTCTTTCTTTCTTTCTTTCTTTCTTTCTTTCTTTCTTTCTTTCTTTCTTTTTCTTTCTTTTCTTTTCTTCTCTCTCTCTCTCTCTCTCTCCCTCTCTCTCTCTCTCTCTCTTTCTTTCTTTCTTCCCCCAAGTCTGTGCATTGTGTTTCTTTCACTTTGTTCTGTTCCTAGGTACTAAGGATTTCTTTTTAATGTCATTAGCTTAAATAAGGGGCT
>NW_028122322.1:35000-40000 GCF_965194805.1 Balaenoptera borealis
ACACGCACACGCTCGCACTCAGAGTGTTGCATTGTGTAGATGTACCGGAACTCAGTTTCTTTAGTGGATGGCTATGGACTCCACCCTCGCCCCCTGCCCCCCCCCCCACCCGCCCGCATTCCCCCAACCCCCGCCTGCCTCACCCCCCCCCACCCCCGCCCGTGATTGTGGTCAGTCCATTTTGAAATCCATGTTCTCGTGACCGCAAGTGCATTTTCCCCCACCCACGCACCCACGTGTTGTCTTTGGACTTTGTCGCCGTCTAGGCACAGATAGATGTTTATTTCCACTTGTATGGGGGTCAGAGTGTATCCTTCCTTTCCTTTCTAGCTTCTGGGCTTTGCGTGTCTGCTTCCGAAAGACCTCCTCCGTTCGAGAAAGGATGAATTCCTGCGTTGTTCTCTGAGCGCTGGCCTGGTTTCGGTTTGCCAGTCCCCGCCTTCCCTCCCTCCCTCCCTCCCTCCGTCCGGGCAGCCGGGGATCTTGCTCGTGCCCCTCTGGGCAGCCCGTGCCAGCCTCCCCGGGCACCGCCGGCGTCTCCGTGGGATTTCCCCCCGCCCAGGAATCGCGTGGGGAGTGCGTCTCCTCCGAGGCAGCCTCCCGGCGACATCTTCCCGGCTTCCCCCGCCCCCCCACCCCGTCTGCTGCCGGGGTCGCGCCGTGTCGTGCCGACCCGGGAGCTAGCTCCGAGACGGACGCCTCGGGGCCGCGCCAGACGCCCGCCGCCTCGCCCCGGGCTGAGCTCGGGCGTTTGGGCGGCCCGGCGGCGCTGCAGCGTCCTCGGTGGCCGGCCGGCGACCGGGATCCGGCCCGGGGACGTTGGAGCCGGTTGTCGGGAGCCACCTGGCGGCCGCTTTTATATTGTCCCTTGTCTCTGGAGCTTCGGCGGCGACCTTCGTGAGGGCTGTGACTCGGCCGCCGGGCCCGAGGCAGAGTTCCGGGAGCCAGGCGACGCTGGTGGCGACTGTCCCGGTGGCGCCCAGGCGTGGGCGCCTCCTGCTGTCGCTTGAGATTGGGCGTGCAGGTCTGTGAGGGTGTGACCGTCGCCGCGCTCTCGAGCCGGCTTGAGGGACCGCCTGGCCTGGTCGACCAGCATCCGACCGCGCCCCTCCGGCCGCGGGGACCGACCCGGCCATCCGACCCGACCTGGGCCGGGCCGCCGCAGTGGGAAGGGAGAGGGTCTTTCGCGCCCTCCGGAGCGCCTGTGGATGGATGGGCGGTCGGGCCTTCTCCTGGCTCACCCTTTGGAGCGTTCGTTCCCCGACCCCCTCCCCACCCCCTCCCTCCCCGGGTCCCCACAGCGCCCCGCTCCGGAGGTGGGGACCGGCCCGGGCCCGTGCGTTTAGGCCGGTGGAGGGCGCGACGGGCTCGGTGGTGGGCGCGCGTGGGTCCCGGTGGTCGGATTCATTCTGACCGATGTTTTTCCGAGTCGGACGCCAGAGGTGGGGACCGGACCGGCCTGGGCCGCGAGGGGTGACCCGGAGAGACCGGCACGGGCCAACACGGGTGCGGTCCCTCGTGGGCTCCGGTCGCCTGGGAGGCGCCTCCCTGGGAAAATGTTTCCAAGTCCCCCTGGGTCCGGGGACGTGGACGGACCGGGCCCTGCTCGCGCGGGTGGCCGGGCCGGGGAGGGGAGGGCGCACCCGGCCCTTCAGCGTGCCCACGTGGGTCCCGGTCGGCGGACGC
Organism: Balaenoptera borealis; assembly: GCF_965194805.1. Taxonomy (NCBI): domain Eukaryota; kingdom Metazoa; phylum Chordata; class Mammalia; order Artiodactyla; family Balaenopteridae; genus Balaenoptera; species Balaenoptera borealis. Next base: position 36,687 of record NW_028122322.1, read on the forward strand.
GACTTTTTCTCACCCTGCCCCGCCCCCTCCTCCACCGCGAGTCCCGGCCGGGGGGTGGGGACCGGCCCGAGCCGTACTGGGTGGCCCGGATAGGGCGGCCTGGGCCCGGGCGCGGTCCCTCGTGGGGCCCGCTCGTCGGAGGCGGCCGAGTGGGATATTTCTTTTTCTCTAACCAAGTCCTCGCCCGGAGAGAGACTCGGAGGGACCGGTACCTGCCCGCGCGGGCGAACCGGGGAGGGCGACCCCGGCCCGCTCGCTGCCTCTCCCACGTTTTCCCGCCCCTCCCGCCCCGCCCCCACTTTGCCACCACGCTCCTCGGGTCGACCAGGTGGCCCCGAGGGCTCCGGGACTGGTGTGGATGGGGAAGGGTTGGGGACAGGTGGCGGGACCGAGGTCCCGGGGACCCCCCCTGCGATTCGTGGATGGGCCCCGCTGCTGGGCGTCGTGATTTTTTTCGCCCGAAATGGGCCTTTTTTGCCACCAGATAGGTGCTGACACGGTCTTCCCTGGCGTCTGTCGCTGAGGACTTTGGGACTCCGGACGCATGCAGGGCTCTGGGCTTGGGACTGCCGCCTGGCACCCGAACCGGCCCTTGCCGCTTGAGCCGCCCGCCTGGGCCTGCGCACCGGCTCTCGTGTGTGCGCCCGGCTGACCCGGCCCGCGGTGCCGCCTCCGGTCTCTGGCTCACCCGAGGGCGGCGGGGCGAGGTGGCGCGTGGGTCTTCTACCCCGTGTGACTCCCACCCCCCGCCGCAGGCACCCGGTGGTGGCTGAGACGACCCCACCCCGCAGGCTCCGTGCCACGTGTCAGGCGTTCTCCTCGCGGGGTCGTCGGCCACTGTTGCCTGAGAGCCAGAAAAGGAGGTGGGGGGGCTGCCTGCCTGCCTGCCTGCCTGCCTGCCTGCCGGTGAGGCTGAAGCAGGCTCCTCGGATGATGGTCCTCACCGTGCCCTTCTCCTTCGGGACTTTCTGGCCCCTGGCTCGCTGGATTGACTGATCGATGTGGTGCTGTCGCGCTCTCCTGGGCCGGACCTAAGTCGCGCCAGACGAGGGACGGACGTTCCTGGCGAACGGGACCGCTCTTCTCGTTCTGTCCGCGGGCCCCTCGCCTCTCTTTTCACGCCCTCCCGGCCTGTCGAGGGGGTGTGTGGAAGGGCAGGGGTGGTGGTCTCCGGCCCTGACCCTCGGTCTCCTGCCCCCTGCCTCACGGGGCGGGCGGGTCCGTGGTCCTCGGACGCAGCAGACACTCTCGCTTCGCCTCCTTGGCGTGTGCCTCGCGAGCGGTCCTCCCCGCGTCGGTGGGGGGGGCCGTCCCGCCGCTGCGCTGCGCGCCCCTGCTGGCGCGTGAGCGTGCCTTGCTTGGCCGTCGGTGGTGCCCCTGGAGCGCTCCAGGTTGTCCCTCAGGTGCCCGAGGCCGAGCGGTGGTGTCGTTCCCTTTTCCCAGCGTGCTCCTCGGGTCCCCGCCGCGGTGGTGTGTCCCCTGAGTGGCTCTCTTGGCGGGGGTCGAGACGGTAAGGGAGGCGTGCCTCTGTTCCCCCCCTCGGTGGGGGGCCGGGTGCCGCCTCGTCGCGGTCGTCCTCCCACGGCTGTGCGGTGGGGGGGATCGTGTTGGGTCGGGGGGCGGCTGAGGTTGTGCCCCCGGCTGCGGCCGCGAGCGCTCCTGTGAGCCGTGTGCTTACCCATACCGCAGACCCCCCCCCACACACACACCCCGTCCATTCGTGGACTGGGCGGCTTGTGGAGCCGCCTCCGCGGGCCCAAAGGGGAGACGATGGGTGGGGGATGATGCACCCTCGGTGAGAAAGCCTTCTCTAGCGATCCGAGAGGGAGCCTTGGGGTACCGGACCCCCCAGCCGCTGCCCCTCCCAAGCGTGCAGTCGCCACGGTGGCGTCTGCCAGAGCACGTGGGCAGAGCCCCTCGCCTTCGCGGGAGGGCTTGCGCTGGCCCCGCGGTGGGGCCGTGCGCCGCTCTTTGCCTACCGCGGCCCGCGCCTCCCCCCTCTGAGTCGGGGGAGGGTCCCGCCAGGCCGGCGTCCGGCGTGGGGCCGCGTGTGCGTGTGTGCGTGTGCGTGTGCGGTGACCCCCGTGGTGAGCTCAAGGGGGCGGGGACGCCCGGACGTCCCGACTCCCCAGTCCCGCAGCCACGAGGAGCCCGTCGCGCCTGCCCGCACCGCGAGTCGCAGCCGGCGGCGGTGTGTGGGCGCGGTGCGGGTCGCCTCGCTCGGGAGCGTTGCCCTGGGGCGCGAGCCCCGGCGGTCGGACTTGGATGAAGGCGGACCTGGCGGGGACAGAGGGGTTGAGTTTGGGTGGACGGGTTCCTCCGTGGCACGCGGGGGAGACCGTCGCACGCAGGGCCTGGCGGCGGGGCCGGGTCGCGGGGAGGCCCCAGGGTGGCTGGGGCCGGCCGGCGTCTCAGGCGTCGTGGGACCGCCCTCGTGTGTGTGGCGGTGGGACCCCGCGCTTGTTTTCCTGGTGGCCCGGTCGTGTCTCGGCCCTTCCTCTCCCTGGGCAGCGCCCCGTGCCTCTGCCCCGCGGCCCTCGCCGTGTGTGCGTGCCGCCCCCTCCCCGTCGCCGCCGGCCCTCCCACGACCCCCCAACCCCCACGTCCCCTTCCCCGTCTGGGACCGAGCCGGCCTCGCCCTCGTGAGGGTGTCGCCCCCCCGGCCGCCTCGGCCGGCGGCGTCCCCGGGTGGAGTGCTCACGGTTCCTGAGGCGGGGAAGTCGGGCGTGGCGGAGGTGTGTGTGGGGTCCTGCGGGGCGGCCGGTGTGCGCGCGGGAGAGTGTTCTTGCGGGCCGGCCGCGGCTCGTGGGTGTTTGGCGGTGGTGGTCGCGAGCCCCGTGAGGGGGGCCCCTGGGGGGGCTGAGGAGGCCAGTCGGCGTCCTGGGTGCCGCGGGACCGCCCCTGCGCTGGAGGCCTCTGGCGGTGAGACCCCGTGTCGTGCCCCGGCGGCCGACTCGCGTCCGGGCCCTTAGGCCCGGCCCCCGGGCCCCTGGGCCCCCTCGCGGCGGCGCGCGGCCGCCCCCTCCCGCCACGGCCTCTGTGACGTCGTCGCCGCGTCTGCGCGTCGGCGGCTGAGCCAGCCGCGCCTCGTCGGCCCTCTCTCCCGTCCGTCCACCCGCCTCGTCCGTCGCGTCTGCCGACCCCCGGGCCGCGTCCCGGTGTGTTTCGCTCCCCGAGCCTGCCGCGGCTCCGCTCCGTGATCCGCCGCCACCGCCGCCCGTCTGCCGACGTCGCTGTGTGTTGGGCGAGGGGGGGGGGCCGCCGGCTGCCGCCGTCTGTCCCCCCCGCCGTGCCGCGCCCCGCCCCGCCCCGGC
>NW_028122322.1:60000-65000 GCF_965194805.1 Balaenoptera borealis
ATATTTCACTTGGGAAACTTCTCTAGGCCGACCGAGATGCCAGCTTGCTGTCCTGCTGCTTCATGTCCATCTCTACCAGCCGTGCCCAAAAGGCACGTGAAATCATGGACAGCAAATAGCGCCCCCAGAGCTGTGTGTGTGTGTGTGTGTGTGTGTGTGTGTGTGTGTGTGTGTGTGTGTGTGTGTGTGCGTGCGCGCGCGCCAATTTTCCAGGAAGCGGTGAGGGAGCAAAGGGAGGGCTGGGTGAAGGAATCCTGGGTGCCCGTCATCGCACACCCCGCAGAGCACCATTTATTTCTATCTCCATGTCTGAAAGACACTTAGTCCTCATTTCAGCAACTTGATGGTGATTCCCCTTCTAAATACGTGACGAAACCTATGAAGTACTGGACTCATTGAATCTGTCACTGCTAACAGGGCCCAAGGAGTTTTCAATCGATGGCAGGAAAAGCAATGATCCTAAACCTAAAACTGCCAAGAATTCCTATAGATGGAGTTATCATGGACCGACTTCTGGTGATACGTGCCATGGGGGCTCCCATTTGACAAACCGGAATGGGATAGGTAGACCCAGTCATCCCATGTTTTACCTCAAGCTGGAGAAGCAGAGAATATCATCTAAAAGCCTACCTTCATGGCGTCTCAGTGCTCAGGGCTCTTCCTTCTCGGGGATCTTGTGTTCTGTAGGGATAATTCACGTGCTGGGGCAGTAGGTTCCCAATATCAGCTTGTGAAATGGATTAAATGATGTCTTCCTTTTAAAAAGATAAAGATTATTTGGAAAAGTTATTAATAGTGAACACATGATGTTATCCTCTCTGATCTATAAACTAGAGTTGACCGTTGAACAACCAACATGGAGGGTTACGGGTGCCGAGCCCACGCACTGAAAATCCATGGATAACTGCACAGTCAGGGCCCTGTATCTGCGCTTCCACCTCCGGGGACTCAGCAACCACAGATCCTGCAGTGCCATAGTGCACGGCTATGGGAAACATCCACCTATGAGTCTCACACACACACACGCACACACGCACATGCACAGGTTTCAACTTTGTTGTGTTTATTCTTGTGGCCACTCATCCTTGACATGTGCGTGCATACCTATTTGGACAGTAATGTAACAGGTAACCCCCATCACTTGTGTTCTACTTTTTTACTGACCATTGAAACTTAGTTCCTGATTGACCCTAGGGTTTGTAATTATGTTTACAACTTCATAAAAATAGAAAGTCCCTCACTGATCGACAGCGAGTGTATGAAAGGAAAATTGACCCATTCTGACTCAGGGCAACATTTCCTGGTTTTGAAAGACACACACCCATTCGGTAGTGCTTACATATGTCCAAGCACTGATCCACTGAAGTGGGGTTGCTTTCTTTCTTGGTACCAAACTTTGCATTCTCAAAATACTTCGCCATCTACCTATTTATGCTGTAGATTTGTAGTAATAGACAATCTCCAAACGTCTGAACCTTGTCTCAATCGTGGGGCTCACACATTCTTTATAGAGTCAGTATATTCCCAGCATTCATTTCTTGATGTGAACTAGGTGAGGAATTTGCCATTGTGACGTTAGAATTGGCACCTCCTTGGTGTGAGGACACCAAGGGATAAGGGACCACTGAAGAATGTCCTTCCTTCACCATGCTGAGACTATTTTATTCAGTGTGAATCCTCTCATGTCCTACAAGTGCTGGCTCCATGGCGAATGGGATTCTCCCATGCATTGCATCGGATTTCTTCTACAGCGGTGATTGTGTGGTCTGGCCCAAGACGACCGCCGGCTGTCCTCCTAGTAAAGCTTGTGCTGCCTTCCCTACCGCGTCAGGGATGCATCCCACTCTGAGCTGTCTGTGTGTGTTGAGGCTGGAGCGCCAACTGAAGGTTCTTCCACCGTGGTTCCAGGCTTAGGGTTTCTCCCCACATGATTTTCTTCGGCTTAAAGAGGGTAATTTCTGGCTGAAGGCTCTACCTCACTGATCTCAGACACAGGGTTTCTGCTGTGTGTGACTTCTCTGGTGTTTACAAGGACGAGTGCACTGGGTAATGACTTACAAGATGTGTCAGGAAAACTACTTTCTCAGGGGAGTCTGCGGTGGGCATTACCTGCCCTTCTCCCCTAGTGGCCAGGCTTCTCTCCACACTGACTCGAATGAGCCTGGAGCCCACCTGGATTCAGGACTCTGGGAAATCCTCTTGCATCCTCCTCATCTCTCCTCCTGCTCCAGCTGTGAAAGCACATCTGATTGGTGCAGCCGATAACGTGTTTCGTGGGAAACATGGACCTGGATTTGGAGCCCTGCGTTGGAACCTGCGTGTGGTCTTCAGGTTCACGTCAGGAGGAGGAGCGAGGCGAAGGAACGTTAAAGAGCAGCACGGGGGGGGGGGGGGGCGTCCTGAGCACACGGGGAAGGGCGTCCTGAGCACACGGGGAAGGGCGTCCTGAGCACGGGGAAGTACGCCCAGCCCTTCCCCAGAGCAGGAGGGACGCTGACTTTGGGCTCAGGTATTCAGGAACTGTCTGCTGATGCTCAGGTCCCAGACCAGAAACAGACTGTGAAATCCTTTGTTTTTCTAACGAGGGTGAATCCATTGTTCCATAGTGGATCGAACATTATTTTCAAAAAACCATATTCAATAACATCAGCTCCCTCGGAAGGCCAACCACCCCCCACCCCACCCCCCAACCCCACCCCCCATCCCCATGAACTCTCTTTTAAAGGGAAAATGTCTGCTATGATGACGAGTGTTGTGCCAAACTCTGCCACGGTTTCAAGAGCAGAGGAGCTGGTTAGGAACTACCTATCACGTTGATCCATCCACTGGATGCAGGCGTGCCATGAGGTGAGTGTCCTGCACTGTTCTGAGTGTTAGATATGGAGCAGAAAGGAAGACGTGTGATTGTGGCCAGAAATTGTCCATCCTGGTGGGATCCTGAAAAAAAAAAAATTAAAAAGAAAGAAAGAAAGAAAGAAGCACATCCCCTTCAGGCAGATGTGGATGCTCTGTAAGTGTATAGGCATCGGCGTGGTGGGGGGCAGAATACGCAAAGCTCCTCTGGGTAATCTTTTATCAGATAAATGGCTGTGGACAGACTCACCCATGGACACCAGATAACTGAGGTCCTCCAGCAGCACAGCTCTAGACAGCATCCCCTGGAATTTGCTCATCAGGGCGCACTCTTCCTGGGTGAAGGTCGCACACACCCTTGAGACTCACTGATATTTAAAGACATGGTGGATATTCTGGCTCGGCCTGCGCCATCCCCACAATGTCCAAAAGTGACGGTCGAGATGACAAAACCGGAGAAAGACAGGTGTGTCTATCGCAAGCTCAGACACTGTTTGAGGTGCAGTTGACTATTCCCCTGGGTTGACTTGGCACGTGCCTTTCAGATGCATCACGGAGATACGCACACTCCTGACTCAGGGTGACCTCATCGCAAGGGGATATGACATGAGGGGCGTTGAGCAATAACCCGGACCTTCCACACACACACACACACACACACACACACACACACACGCACACGCACACGCACACGCACACGCACACGCACACACACACCCCACCCCCACCCCCCCACCCCCCCCCCACACACACAAAAGAGGCTCGCGGGAGTAAAAGATTAACGTTACCTCTGTTGACACCCACGACTGTACCTAGTTGTCACGAGACAGGAAGCTCAACTGTACATTTAACCCTTATCTGTTCCTGTGCTTTCTTGCAGAAAATCCTCGTGCGCTTCTTTCGCCTCGTGGAAGCGCTTGCTATTCCCCATAGGTAGCCACCGTGGAACCAGCTGCTGCTGATCCAAGAATGTGGAGGATTTCCGGAAATGATCAGTGATCCCGAGACAGACTCTCCCTTCCGTGATCAAAGCGACTCGACTCGGGGAGCTGTCTCTCGCCTCCCCCCCACCCCCCCCCCACATCCCCCCCCACCCCCCCACCCCGCACACCGCCTTCTCCCTTGTGTACAAGCTATGTCTTTCAATTAAAACGTTTTGCCTTGTTAGCCTTAGAGTCTTGTGGAAGCGATCTTCATTTCTATGGTACTGCTGTGCAAGAATCTGGAAAGGGCCCGGTAACGGGTATGTCTGTAGCTCCCTCCTAGAGCTGGCCTGTGTCTACGTACGGATCCGAGTGCCACAGTTAACTTGTGAAAGAGCTCTCTTGAACTGGCTTAGAAGGAAGCACTCCCGAATTCAGTCCACTAGAAAGGGACCCGCCCGAAGGTTTTTGCAAGTTCACGTGATCTAGGATGAACCCTTCAGCCGAGATATAGCCAAGGTCAAGGGATGGGTTTTATGAAACTAGGCAGGTCTTTAGCGTGATCAGCATTCGAGGTCAACCTTTTCTTCTATCTACGTCGACCCCAAATCCAATAAGTTCACGGGAGTGAACCGAATTCGTCAGCAAGAAAAAGAACTTGGGGGGTGATGGCTGACGTCGTCTAAAGTCTCAGGAGATGTTCACGGGTCATCTCATCGTCATGGGATTTAGAACAAGTGATTTCGATAGCTCTAGGTGGAGGAACTCCTTAAGAAAGGTTATGTGTTGTGGTATGTATGTCTACTTAAAAACAGTTTCTCCCAGACCTTTGGGGTCACTTTAGAAACTTTAGAGTTGGCATAAGTGGAATGATGGGGAATTCGTGGAACGTCTAGATCGTTTCCAGAGATAACCTATGGAAACGTTCTTGGCTCAACAAGTCTCAGTGGACCTACTTCTGTCTCCTTATTACAGAAGGAACTGTAAAACTCAAACTAACTGTAAAACTAAAGATGTTTCGATGTATGACTCCACACCTCTGGCATCACTTTGGGGGAAAGAAATTTTGAAAAAGTGACGCTGTGTGAAAATGTATGCTTCTAGACATGATGGAATGGAATCATCCATTTGCCGGTCCAGAAACACTGGTGTCACGGACCCCGTTCACCGTGGCTTCCTAGTTCCTGTTCATGACCGATTCAGGTTTCTAAGCGTTCTGAATTC